>NC_090709.1:11782099-11917099 GCF_040954835.1 Lepisosteus oculatus | reverse complement strand
ATCTGGGCCGTGGTGAACAGTGGGAAAGACGCCCTGTGGAGAGTGAGGAACATGGGGCTGTTCAAAGGCATCGAGGTCCCAGTCAAGGCAGCAGGTAGCCTGGCCCTGTTCATCACCCGAGAGAACTATTACCTCAGAGATCTGTGGAGAGAAGGGAGGGAGGAAGCAGAAAATCTGTGGGAAATAGAGAGCATAGGTCAATATCTCAAGAAACTGTGAAAAACATTATCATGTTTAAGTAAAGAATGTGATTTACACCAGAAAAAAAGAAATTGTTGCTATGTAACTGGTACCGTGTCAAAATGTAATGAGATGTGATCATATATACTGTTTTAAGTATGTATATTAATGTAAAGCTTTCTAATTTGTGATGTCCTGTATTTTTTTGTGAAAAGAAAATAAAGTTCTTAAAAAATCAGTTCACCCAGGGCGAAGCTCGGCCATTGCACTCCGGCTGTGCTGACCCCTGCGAATTCCCCAAATGTGGGAATCTCGACTGCATTATTTCTGGTAGTGGGGGACTGCGTTCGCGCTCTCCCCTGATGTGCTTGGTCCAATATCGGATACGGAAGAGTTACGACACCACGTGCTGCGTTAGGATCCCAGTTCGAAAGCCACTGCTGGTTCCCGGTTTCTTTTAGTTAGAGGTCCGGAGAAACATTTCAAGCTGGTTACACTACTCCTTCCGGACATTCATTCCCTTTTCAAAGTCAGTCGTTTTGCTGTAGTCTGCATTATTTAGGCTGATTATCGAGGTTAGCCTTTATTTGGTCATGGGGGCCACGGTACTGTATGCTAATTCTCAAGACAGTTTCACCCGTTTTCTGATTGCTAGGTTCTGTACCAGTGCAGACATGTCAAACAGTGAATGGCTGTACCTCTATTGTATCCGTGTTCAATGAATGAAATCAGTAATAAATGAATATATGTATAGTTATACGATAAACAAGTGGTTTATCGACTCATCTTCATTTGCAGATTTAGAGGCAGCTTCGATATTCGTTTTACAAACGTTTTTTTTTTTTTATATGGGTCACACACATGCCATAGCAACAAAACATCTCTAGAGATGAGGCTATAGATCACCTTTCCATCCTCCAGGATTTCCTCCCAAAGCCTACGGCACCAACGGCGACCCCTGCTGGCCGAGAGAGCAAAAGCTTGCAGCGCCTGGTATTCCCAGGAAGTCTCCCATCCAAGTATTAACCAGGCCCAACCCTGCTTAGCTTCCAAGATCAAACGAGATTGGGCACATTCAGGGTGGTGTGGCCGCAAGCGCAAGCCATGGCGCCTAACTCGCTACTTGAAGCTGTGTGTGGCTGGGGCTCTGTGCCCCCCGAGTTGGACTGAAGGATCGTTCGTGTGCAACTCTTTGGAAAGGAGCCTCTTTCCAAATTGCATTGCGTACCTGGATGTTGGCGAATGTGTTCCCTTGTGTTGGCTTGTCCTGCACTGGAGGAGAACAAACAAACTGCACGGAGGAGCACAAGGCAAGTCTTCACAAGACAAAAACCTCCAGTGCACAGCACTCTGAAAACATTTCTGGGCTGTCGCGTGTTTATTTCAGCACATAAAGCGCACCGGTCCAACACGTCGGCCGGGCGCGCGGTGCTTCCGCCCTCCTGTGGCCTTGCGGCGTCAGAGCAAGAGGCTCCTTCTCGCTGCCTTTCCGCTGTGTTGCAGAGCCCCGAGAGGGAACCTGGAGCGCACACTTTGTGGGGGGCGCTCTGCCCCCGGTCTCTTGCGCGAGTACTAAATCTCACGGCGCCAGCTAGCGGCCAGGAGACAAATACAATATCGCGGGACAGGGGGGCCTCGTCATTGATTGTTACATATGAGACGGGGATTAGGAGGAGACCCCGACTGATTGGTAAAGGGGAACACTAAAAGACCGACAAATGACTCGTTCCCACCGGAGCTGAATGTACCTGCATGTGTCGTGTCGTCTACTTCCCCCGCCCCGCTGTGTTTGCTGTATTGTCTTTGAAGCCGGCCCCCGAGACGAGACGGGCTGTTCCTGTGCCCCAATTAACACTTTACAGGTGCCATTCCCCGGCATTGTGGCCATTGTCGGTGGTCACACGCGATAAGATGAGGTGGAGAAGAGCGGGGCATGCCCAGCGCGAGACATTCAAGGAGGGGGCTGTGCGAGGTGAGGTGCGACACGCCGGAGCCCCGACGCTGCTAATGCGGAGCACTTGTTGAACTGGCATTGAAAGGACGTGTGCGCACGGAGCGAGCCTTCCCTGCGGCGGAGAGTGGAAACTTTCTCCCCGCGCTACAGGAGTTGTGTGCGCTGCAGCGGTGCCGAGAGAACAGCGCAGAAGACAGCAGGCTCTGGAGAGCGGGTAAGAGATGGAGCCTTGTGGGCAGGCGAGCAGGCCCGTTTTTTGGAAATTGCTGAAAAGGCTCCGGTGTTTGTTCGTTGTGTGGCAGGCGCACGACGCGAGCTTGCGTAGCGATCTGCCGGTCTGCTGTTATGCAAATGAGGCCAAATTGCGTCCCGGGAAATGCTGCGAATGTGCATTGGTGACTGCAGATGTGTAGGAAACGGCACTCTCGTTTTCTCGTTTTGCCCACCCAAATTGAGCACGGATACAATAGAGGTACAGCCATTCACTGTTTGACATGTGTGCACTGGAGGTTTTTGTCTTGTGAAGACTTGCCTTGTGCTCCTCCGAGCAGTTTGTTTGTTCTCCTCCAGTGCGGGACAAGCCAACACAAGGGAGCACATTCGCCAACATCCAGGTACGCAATGCAATTTGGAAAGCAGCTCCTTTCCAAAGAGTTGCACACGAACGATACTTCAGTCAAGCTCGGGGGGCACGGAACCCCAGCCACACACAGCTTCAAGTAGCGAGTCAGGTGCTATTACTTTCGCCTGCGGCCACACCACCCTGAACGTGTCTGATCTCTGAAGCTAAGTAGGGTCAGGCCTGGTTAGTGCTTGCATGGGAGACTGCTTGGGAATACCAGGTGCTGCAAGCTTTTGCTCTCTCGGCCAGCAGGGGTCACCGTTGGTGCCTTAGGCTTTGGGAAGAAAACCTGGAGGATGGAAAGGTGACCTATAGCCTCATTTCTAGAGATGTTTTGTTGCTATGGCATGAGTGTGACCCATATAAAAAAAAACCCATTTGTAAAACGAATATCGAATCTGCCTCTAAATCTGCAAATGAAGATGAGTCGATAAACCACTTGTTTTTCGTATAACTATACATATATTCATTTATTGCTGATTTCATTAATTGAGCAGGGATACAATAGAGGTACAGCCATTCACTGTTTGACATGTCTGCACTGGTACAGAACCTAGCAATCAGAAAACGGGTGAAACTGTCTTGAGAATTAGCATACAGTACCGAGGCCCCCATGACCAAATAAAGGCTAACCTCGATAATCAGCCTAAATAATGCAGACTACAGCAAAACGACTGACTTTGAAAAGGGAATGAATGTCCGGAAGGAGTAGTGCAACGAGCTTGAAATGCTTCTCCGGACCTCTAACTAAAAGAAACCGAGAACCAGCAGTGGAATCGACTCCCTTCGAACTGGGATCGTATCGCAGCTCATGGTGTCGTAACTCTTCCGTATCCGATATTGGACCAAGCACATCAGGGGAGAGCGCGAACGCAGTCCCCCACTACCAGAAATTATGCAGTCGAGATTCCCACATTTGGGGAATTCGCAGGGGTCAGCACAGCCGGAGTGCAATGGCCGAGCCTCGCCCTGGGTGAACCGATTTCGATTTTTATGAACTTTATTTTCTTTTCACAAAAAAAATACAGGACATCACAAATTAGAAAGCTTCACATTAATATACATACTTAAAACAGTATATATGATCACATCTCATTACATTTTGACACGGTACCAGTTAAATAGCAACAATTTCTTTTTTTCTGGTTCAAATCACATTCTTTACTTAAACATGATAATGTTTTTCACAGTTTCTTGAGATATTGACCTATGCTCTCTATTTCCCACAGATTTTCTGCTTCGTAGCTTCGTAGCAATATCTGGGACAGACTTCCCCCCTGAGGGTAGCGGCCTGTACATTATTTCCCTTCTGAGTCTTTCCTGCTTCCCACCCCATAGAAATTGAAACATCAATCTCCTCAGCGCCGCCGCAACACGGTGTTGGATTGGGAAGGTAGAAGCCAG
This sequence comes from Lepisosteus oculatus, assembly GCF_040954835.1. NCBI lineage: Eukaryota > Metazoa > Chordata > Actinopteri > Semionotiformes > Lepisosteidae > Lepisosteus > Lepisosteus oculatus. The sequence continues at coordinate 11,912,939 of NC_090709.1, read as the reverse complement.
AAAATTCAAGACAGGCAAGAGCTCGGCTTTGATGACCAGCACCTTCCCTGTCATGGTGAGGTCTCGGTCCTTCCATTGCATCAGTTTTTTGTTTAAGATTGGCAATTTGTTCTGCCAATTTACTGTTCCTATCTCTTCTCCAAAATACACCCCCAGGACCTTAATTCTCTTCTCTTGCAGCCTGAGATCATGTCCTTCTTTTGGCTCCCTCCAGTTCTGATAAAAAATCTCACTCTTAGATTTGTTAATTTTTGCAGAGGAAGCCAAAGAGAACTGATCACAACACTGCAGTGCTCTGCTAATTGAGGCATTGTCAGAGAGGAGGAGGGTGACGTCATCCATGTATAGAGACGTCTTTACCTCTGTTTCTTTCACAGCGCCGTGCACCTTTTCATTGCTCTCGCTTTCAGAGCCTCCGCACGGCACACGAAAAAAAATCAATATCAGGACGCGCATTGAAGTGAAAGCAGGAAACATGCACTGTGCAGATCCCTCCACATTAAGAGGTGAGTGGGTCTGTTTGATGCACAAAGAATGCTTTGAAAAGCGTCAAAAGCAAGTCATTCCAAGTTGGTCGTTTGTGTTTTCCATTCACATGCGAAATGCTGAAATGATCTCTCGGCTCCTCGGTTTTCATTTCTGCTCCATAAAGGAATCACAGCACGCGTCGGCTTCCAGCATGGTGGGTCGGGATATGATGCCGGGGGTCGGAGAGAGCGATGTCTTCCTCGTTAGTATAGTGGTGATTATCCCCACCTGTCACGCGGGAGACCGGGGTACATCAGGACGCGCATTGAAGTGAAAGCAGGAAGCGCTGCGACATGCACTGTGCACACTAAGAGGTGAGTGGGTCTGTTCAATCACAGCGCTAGGCGAATCCCCAAACAGTATGCATGGCGACAAAAGGAGCCAGTTTGTTTCTGCTTGGTTTTGAACCAGGGACCTGTCGCGTGTGAGGCAAACGTGATAACCACAACACTACGGAAACGGTGGGAAGCTGTGCCCAGTGGCCCAGTGTTGAGCTTCGCCAATGCGATTCAGCAGCTTCCAGTGCCTTTATTGGAGTGCGCTGATGGACCTTGCTCATTCTCCAGAGACCAGCACGCTTTTCATGGACAGAGCAGGAAAGGCGGTGCCACATTCTACAGCCCTCTCCACGCAATCGACAAAATCGGGCTACTGAAGTGGAGAAAATCTCCTCTCCAGAAAGTGCAAATATCATCTTGGAGAGTATAAATCCTCTTGCCGAAGGTCAGCACTGTCTACGAGAGTACCCCTCCCACCTCCTGCAGGTTTCTGAGCTGCAGCAATGATCAGTTCGTCTCACATGCGAGAAGTCTTCAGGTGGAAACAAGAGCCCCCTCTTCTCGCACATTTTGCACGTTTGAGTGGTTTTAATGCGGCTCTTTCGTACATGGTGCTGATCTTTTGGAAAGCAGGAGCAGGTGACTCCTGTCACACGAGAGAGCACAGCCTTTTCCACCCCCAGCGTGTGTTTTGGTAACTTGCCATGATCGTATAGTGGTCAGTACTTTGCGTTGTGGTCACAACAACCTTGGTTCGAATCTGGGTCACGGCAGAATAGGGGCGTCTGCCTGTACTACTTGCACGAATGAAGGCAAAAAAAAAGCCAATCGATGTGAACGAACGGCACTTTACAGAGGAGCGCTGCCTGAGTGGATTGTTGATGAGGCCACTCTGACATCTTCTGTTTTCTTCAATGACTTACTCAGTGAAAATATTCCAGGCGATCTTGTCACTGTACTCCACGTAGATGATCTAAATGAATTCACAGTAGAGTACAGGACACACAGTGAGGAGCTCACGCAGTCAGTACTCTTGAATACGACAAGAGGAAAGGCACACTGCACATCTGTGGAACAGATTTAGCTTAATTGGCTTAGCTGGCTAAAGCACCTGTCTAGTAAACAGGAGATCCTGGGTCCGATTCCCAGCGGTGCCTTTATTCATGTCTTACTGTACAGAGTTTATCGTTATAGGCAAATCCCATGCCTTTTAATTTACGTGAATGCAAGTGTTCGTTTCCTTTCTGCAACAACTTGTTTTTAAAGAAATCTATACAGCTTGCGAAAGATGAAAGACAAATGTTGAACCCATGCCCCCAAAGAACCTGGAGCCTTAAGCCAGCACCTTAGACTGCTCAGCCACACTACCCGCTGTGCCTTGTCTCTTTGTCTCATTACTTGCCTGGAGGAAGCTGGGTGGCTCTTGCTCTTTTCATCCAACTTCGTGGCGTTATGACTGTGGAACCGACTGCACCTGCTTTTTCTGAGATGCTTCCCCTCTCATGGTGAGATCTCGACTTCTTTAACATAAAGTTTTTCTGTGGAGCAGGCTTCAGACCTCTGCGTACAGCACCCTTGATCTCATTTTTTTTACAGCAGCTGCATCCGGAAAATTGTGCTTTTTACTTTTTATTTGTACAACAAAAATACATACAATACAAACAAGAGCACATATAACGTATCAAGAAAATCGCCAGGGGTTCATGCTATAATACAATTACATTTTATGAAACACGATTGCACAAGGTAAATAAGAAAAGGTCCGCACACCCAGTGGGCAGTGATTCGTCGAATATACTATATATCACATTTCTTTGAAAAAATAAAACATTTCCCTGGGTCAGAGATTAAATAAAACTTCACTCGCACCAAACAAATTTATATTTCTAAATATCACAACATGATCGAATTTAAGTCATTTTAATAACAATGAATAGTCACCTATGCATTGCAATATAAACATTTATATTGATTTAAATCGCGTTTAAATCGCCTTTATTTAAAACCCATAAATAAAGCTGATAGTGTTTAGACTTTTAATTATTTAAAACTGTATTATAGCAGCACAATGCACAATCCAACGTAAATCGCTATCTTTGTCTTCTGCGTAATAATGTTCACCTCTCTGTCCAGCAAATTAACAATAGTAATAATAATGAACTTTATTGTATATGGCGCCTTTAAAGGTGGCTCCTCAAAGCGCTTTACAGGATAAAAACAATAACAACATTACTGTTAGGCTGGGCAAACAATTTTTTTTTTAAAGAAATACAAAATGAGATATAATGATGTGTTCCGGCTTAGACATTAACGAAGAGCATAACAAAGGTCATAAAGGTCATAAACTTTATTAATTTTGGAACATCAACATATTATTTAAACTGTATGTTGCTGTTATTTGTATTCTAAAGAAAAAAATACTGTAAAATCCTGGGTTCGGTACAATGATTCAGGCATTCATGTGAAGGACAACAGAGCTTTCACTGGCTCAAAAAGACAAAAAGAATAACGGACACAGCGCGAGCCTGCATTCTCTCCTCAGCCGTCCACACCACACTTTTCCCTGGGTCAGATTTTAAATAAAACTTCACTTGCACCAAACAAATTACCACACACTGAACACTGAACATGTTAACCCAAATATGTCTCACAATACGTTTATGGTACATTACTTTGCTAAAATGTATTTAAAAATAAAAACGATTACAAACGCCAGCAGAGAGAGAGACACACACACAGTTCTTCATTGTCAAAAAGTAATTGTTTTTTACTTTTTCAGCACCCAGACAAACGCAAACGCGTTATTAATGAAATGTTTTTATTCATTCTTAATCAAACTCACAAGTTGTCATCTGCTGTTGAAGCTCTGTGAGACTAGACTCACACATGGCTAGACTTGACTCGGCTCTGGCTTTCCCATCTATACCGATGCACTGCAAGTACAACCCCCCTCTCTGCGGGAGTGCTGGCTGTGACGAATTAAACCTGTTTCACAGGTATTTTCAAAGTAGAAGGGGGCGAGATTTCCAGCAAAAGACACCTCCCCCCCTTCAAAACCCAGTAAGTACAGTACTTACTAGTTAAGAAAGCTAGGCTCCTCAATGAAATCGCTTTAACATGCTAATGCATTGGTGTATTGGAGTAAGTAAAAAGACAAGGGACATTCTTCCTCCCCCTACATTCTCAGAGTAGAATAGAATTTTCCTTTGACAAAACAAGGCTCGCCAGATAATGTGAATCGAAACCTGTTTTTCTAGCTTTTAAAGTCGTGCAATGTGTAAGCAGGAACACATCATTATTTCTTACATATGAAAAATACATAATATAGCTCCCAAACAAACACAAACGTGTTTTTAATAAAATGCTTTTGTTCACTCATAATCTGACAATTTCAGGAAGACTAAGGAAGGACTAAGGAAATTGTCATCTGTTGTTGAAGCTCTGTGAGCTCGGTGACTTTGAGACCACTTGTTATCCCAGGTTGTTTGAATCGCCACAATTCAGATAGAGAAAAAAGAGCTGACTGACAAGATTTAAGATGTGGCTGTCAATGTTGGATTAAAAAAAACACGTTGCCCGATGTTAGTTGCATTGATTGAAAAATAATTTTAGTTCGAGAGACTGGATAAGTAATTCAAGTGTTTTTTTTTAACTTCCTGAAAAACAAGTAATAAAACTAAATTCAATTTAAAGGTCTTTATTAACATGACAGATGGGTGCAATCAGTGTTGGGTATTTACTTTGTAATCTGTATTGCTTGGTGATGCCACTTTTAAAGGTGATATATAAAATCAAGGCTTTAACTTGCTTTAACTCTGTGTCCGTCCTATCTGAGACCGAAAGTATTACAATATGTATCTTTATAGCAGGTGGTGTACAGCTTTTTAGTATAGATTACACTTTTCTAAAATGTATTTAAAAAATAAAAACGATTACAATCTAATCTTTCCACGTTTGATCCCAAGATCCCAAGAAAAATAAATCTAAACGGGGAGAAAGCTATGCTGAAAGTTTATTAAGATACTTAGAAGACTACACAGCCCAATTTATGTTGCATTTGTCTGATTGTGAGGCGAAACAGCCCTACACAGCCCTGTCGCAGTACACAAATATAATCATATCGTTATTAATTTCTTTAGATACGCAATTCCATATTATATTAGCAGAAAAGCTTAAAACTGCCACTATTTCACATGTTAGTTAAAGACTTCGATGCTTAAAATGTTTAGGGAGAAATCGAATTTTCTTTAAAGTACTGATTCCTGGAATCTGACTGGCTGACAGCCTTCTGAAGTAGTTCCATAATATCTGGTATACGGAAAAGAAAGTGTTGAGAAAAAAAGCCTGGATTCTCATGTATCTGATACAAGTATCTTTTAATACAGTCTTTGATGTCCTCTTGAGGATCCTTGTGATATTTTGAGCCCTGGTTGAATGATAAGTGTTGCAGTTTAAATAATTTTCGTAGTTAGAAATTATGAAACGCTCTGTTAAAAGCAAGGGAGTTTTTATGTCCGTTGCAGTAAAAGAAAATGCCTGACAAAGTAGGGCTTGGACAGATTCCAAGTGCTTGTACAAATGTGCTTAAGAAATTATCCACGAAATGCTGTGGTGTTTGTCAAAGAAAAAACTAAAAGTATTTTCGTTTAAAATGACGGTTAGAAAGAATGTGGACCAGCATAATACTTTGAGTTTACAGCTTGTCCAAAGTCATTCATTATTAATACTATTAGTAATATCTTCGGTAAAGGCTTTGATGCATAAATATTTCTGATAAAGGTAGGTTGTGTACTTTTGTCCAACTTTTGTCCAAGCTCAAATGCTGTACATGAGAGGTTCCAGCATGACCTCAAATGACGCGATACACTGCGTGATACTGCATGATACTGCGTTTTAATGTGACACGCCCACCGGGGTATACCACGAAATACCCCACCCATTTTGAATGGCTGCATCTGTGTATACGTCGCTGCGACGTATTATCAACATCTAATTGCAACCGTAAAATCGACAACATTAATAAACGCATATATAACGTCGAAAACACATCTAACACAGTGCCTGAGGCTTTTTACTGTATATATCGTGGGTGCTGCAACTAGGAGTATACAGCCATCTGCACAGTGTACGAAGTAAATTATTTACGTAGTAATTAATTAATTTACTATATTTATTACTGTATTTTCTATATTTATTACTATATGTACTATATTTATTTTACACGTGTAAAATAAATGTTTGGCCATTGACAAAGTACAACTATTTTTTTATTACAAGTTAAGTAAATCCTTTTGCCCAAAACTGAAGGGGCGACACTCCTCCCTCCCCCCGTGACACCAGGCCTGTCCCCATCCTATTCCATAATGTCATTATATATAATACCTTACAACAGTGACCGTTTCCTTACTAACTGCATGCGTTAAAATTCCACATCAGCTCATAGTAGGGGGCACATAGCTGCGATGTATTATCAATGTTAAATTTCAACCATAATATCGACAACATTAATAAACGCATACGTTGTGGTATATTTTCCGGTTATATACCACAATGCATTGCTAGTATTCGTTGGTCACCATTTTGGACACGTTTTTCAATCGTAGAAGAAATCCGCAAATATCTCAGCAATCCTCTTTTGACGAGTAAGTATAAATAATAATAATAATACTATCTGAATACATACAGATCTTACTTAATATTATTTTGATTAAAATAGTACGTTAATAAGCAAAAAATGGCACATAAAAATAGTGTGAAGGGGAAGATGACACAAAATCGTTTTGCCGTTTCTCTAATTATTCTTATTCTATGTTGTACTTTCAAACTTTGGGTACTCTTTAATTAGGACAGACTTTATTGCTCAACTGCTATGATGCAAGCCAAATTTTATACGTTTATTATAGCTTTGAGCTTAGTTAACCTTAATGGTTCATTTTTGAGATTATACTAAAGAAGATATTAATCATCATTTATTTGGGTAGTAATATTATATAATTTTCTCCTAGCTGCGGTGCTGAAGTCCCACCCTACCTTTAAAGAAATAAAGGAACACACAATGTGTTACTTGAAGAATGCATATGCAAGGCAGGGGGCCAGGAGATCTGGACACTGAAAATAATAGGTTTCTGGTTCTAACTGTTAGGACAATTAGACAGGGTTTGCAAATAATAATAGAATAGACCTCTAACCATATACGTATAATAGTCCTCTAAAGTTATCCTGAACTCCAATCATATATGTATAATAGTGCTCTAAATTTATCCGTATAATAGAACTCCAACCATTTATGTATAATGAACACCTTATCATAGACGTATAACAATAGACATATATTAGAATTTCATTCTAGACGAATTGCGGACCACATTTAGACGTCTAAGGTATGCGTTTAATAGACGTATATTATACGTCTTTTGCCCACTGGGCCGTCGTCCATGTGACTGGATATAAAAATAACTGATTCATTTTTAACCGGTCTCTGGAAGCTTAGATGTGACTATTTTTCCTTCCTTATTTCTTCATTCCCATGAATTTACTCTGTATTAGAGGAAACGCGAAAGTGGGAAACTGCAGACATTCTTCGTGAGTGGTGGATTGTGGTCAGTGAGCATCTGCACATCTCTAAGTCAGTTCCACAAGCTGTTCTGTTGGGGATGTAGCTCAATGGTAGAGTGCATGCTTTGCATGTATGAGGTCCTGTGTTCAATCCCTGGCATCTCCAAGTGTTTCATATTATTGTGCTCACATCGCAATCTTCTGTTGTGTGAGAACTCCTTGTCTGTGTTTATAGACAGCTAGGTTTACACAATTAAATTTAGACACACTCGAAGTACTACAGTGTTCTCTCCTGTTTTAAATGTAACTCCAAAACATTTCGTTCTGTTCTTCACACTTGTCATGGCTTTTGCAGAAAACACCCTTTGAATTTCTTGAGAGATCATTCAGCGAGTGAGTCCTTCCTCTGGACTCCGCACTAAGCTGAAAGCTGCACAAACTCCTCATTGCATGTCCTGTACTCTTACAAGCGCTCTCGTGTAGATGTGGAGCACAGTTATAAGGACACTTTGAACTTTTTCCGTTTGAAACGGAAAATGCAAATGATCATGAAAAGTATTGATCGTATAAAATATCCATGGTACAACTCGAGAAAGAACTGAAGGACTACACAACAACTTTTGATGATTACAAGTTACTTTAAGAAATACAACCATCCGCACATGGGCTTGGATCCTGAACGCTTAAGTTGAAAGAGCAAAAGCGAAGGATGACCTGTAAACTCTCTTCATTGTCTTAAAGTTTATAAAATAAAACAATATCTTACTTTCTTAATAATTTCTTACTGTTTATAGACGATTTATTGAATTTTTGCAAAATCTCATTTACAAACTTTTTTCTGTTAAATTGTTATTCACATACTCGAATGTAGATAAACGTTATTGTCTTCCGGGTGTGTGCCCATTTCTCAAAAAAAATATTTGTTAGTCTGTTGGGAGGCTGCACAAGGTGTTTAGAGATAGAACATCTAAAAGACAGGCTTTCTAAGCTTAACATCAAGGCAGTTTTCTCAACAGAAATGCTCTTTGGCACTTTCAGCTTTACTTTGGGAACATTGCCGAGATCACTTCTGAGCCAATGCACGTGATAGTGTGCCGGCAAGTACATTTAATATTGGCTGTGTTAGCGAGCTGCTTTTCCCTTTGAAACTTTTACTTCTTCATGCTGAATCATTGGCAGGGGTAAAGCTAATTAAATCTTTTCGCATAGCGCTCCATCAGAAAATACTTTCTCCTTGGTCAAAACGGGCACAGAAAGTTTTATAAGGCAGCCTGTTTTGCACCGTCTAAATAACCAACAGTATGCGAATAAGCTTTTTAATAACAGTATTTACAATATAACCCATGTTCAAAAATGCTTTTAGCTTCTTTTAGTCTAAGAAACAGGGGTGTTTTAGCGGATTGTGGTCTTCAATTAGTAAACGCTGAAGTGTTTCCCCGCTTGTGAACAGATCTGGCTCCATTTAAACAGAATCCTGCTCAGCTCCTGCTTTCACTGCAACTTTTGAATTGAGCCCAAAGCGATAAGCAAGCTGAATTATCAAAGCTCATTAGGTACTAGAGATCATGGTATGTTATCAGGTAAATGCAGTCCCATGTATCCTCCGTAATTTCGAGTAAATACCAAAACACACCATCCACGACCCACAGCGGGAATAAGCAGGACTTGGTTGTTCAGAGCGTGAGGCAACTATCGCCAAGAGGGGGGTTTGATCCTCGCTCTCGCTACTATTTGAAATGCCAAAGACGCGTAATAGAGATTTTTGCAGATGTTTTTTTATGCTCCACTATACATTACAATAATGAAAACAAATCAATTAGAAATATGCAATACAACGTCGGTTCCCGAAAATAAAATCTGTTTTACACAGACATCATTGCTTTTGAGATAATCCAGATTGTGAAGACAACTGCGCCCTAGCTCTGGAAAATATTACTCAAAGGTTGGAAAGTACAACACGTTTGTACGTTTGACGTTTACAACATGTAACATGGCACTTCTCCAGCAAAGCAACTCAGGTTGGTGAACTACTGGTGTATTCAATACACCTCCATTCATCCATCACTTGTCAGGATGGTTGAGTGTTCTAAAGCACCATTCAAAGCGCTTTACAGGTAATGGGGACTCCCCTCCACCACCACCAAAGCACCATGATCAAAGACTTGTGTTTTTCTAGCTCTCACGGGTATTCTTGTCTCCAGATCGAGGTGTGGGTTCAAATCCCACTCCTACCAGTTGCTTGTCAGGATGGTTGAGTGTTCTAACGCACCCTGATTAAGGACTTCTGTTTTTCTAGCTCTCATGGGTATTCTTGTCTCTAGATCGAGGTTTTGGTTCAAATCCCACTCCTACCAGCTACTCTTTTTCCCTGTTACATTTTCCCATCTTGATGTGCTTGCTGACAATGACAGGAGGAGGAAAATGGAGAAACTGCTTAGCAGACACATGATGGGCAGGAAGATTCATGAACTATTAGATGTGATTAGCAGAAAGTCAACTATAAATAGACTTTGTGCATTAAGAACTGTTTGTGTTGCCTGTAATCTAGGTAAGATTTTCGGTAAGGTATGCATTCAAATGTGAAAGACTATAATAATATAAAACCAGGAGAAGACTTATTAAAACATACTGTTTTCCTTGCGGTTTCTAATGTATTTTATTAAATGGGGGCTTTGTGAAATCAACTTTTAGCCTCTTGGAATGCAGTCACTCTCCCCGGTCTAAATACCATTATGTAAAATTAGGAAGCAGCAGTATTTTGATAAAGTGCGGTGTTCCTTTATCACAGTAACACAACAGTAAACAGTAAACGCTCAGGTGTTTATAATTACTCGGGAGCAGATCACCCTCAATCTAGAAAAAACCTTTCACAGCGATATTTGAATCGAGCCCCATAGCGTTAAGAAAGCTAAATTACACAAAGCTCATATGACATTGGGAGTCACTGTACCCTATCACGTCCTGCTTGCACTGTCCTACTAAAAGATTAGAGGGATCAGAAAGGACACAAACAACCCATGAATCAACGATTTTGAACTTAAGGGTCGCAAGCTCTACCGACTGCGCCTCTTGTTCCTCTATTACAACAGTAAAATTACTAGGGTTGATTCAACATATAGTAAGCTGACCCCGCTCCCAGCGACGGCACGGTGGCCAAGTGGTAAGGCGTCGGTCTCGTAAACCGAAGTTCGCGGGTCCGAATCCCGTCTGTGCCTCTTTCATTCACCACCACGTTCCTTTATCTAAGTCTACAAGTAACATGGAAACGTCTCCTCTTGTTACTCTTTCTGTGGAAGCGCACAGTTTCCTGTTAAAGCCAGAACGTATTGCGGAAGTCTAATATATGAAATTTGTTAAGAACTTGATTGTCTTTTCACAGAGAAAAACGAGAAAACCTTTTTTTCAGAAGTGGGATTCGAACAAAAAACCCGAGGGGAAACTGTGACCTGAACGCAACGCCTTAAACCCCCAGCCAACTCGCCTGTGGCTTTTATATTGAATTATATGTAATTTATTTATTTCTACTCGTTGATAAGAAAAAAGTGAAATCTCTTTTTTTTCATGTGGAAAACTAGCACAAGCAAATGTAAAGTTCAGAGCAGCGCTCAATAAAAACGATCAGAAACCGAAAGCGCGAATTATGCAGATCAGTACATTCCCATACCAGTTGTTCTGCAGAAGAAATAAAAATAGCCGAACTCAAAGACGTTGTATTGCATATTTCTAATTGGTTTATTTTCCTGATTGCAATGTATTGTGAAGCATAAAAGCCAGCTGCATCAATCTCTATTACGCGTCATTTCTAAAGGCGTTTCAAATAGCAGCCAGTGCAGTATTAACGCTTTTGGAGCATGTATTACATTGTAAATAATCTTATTTAAATAAATTTAAATTCGCACACTGTTATTTAGACAGCGCAAACCTGTCTGACCTCATACAACTTTCTGTGCCCGCTGAGTAGATCTTAAAGCAGCTGCAGCCAAAGTACCCGTAATGGCAACACAGTGCTTTGAGTTCGGCTTTTCTTATTTCTTCTGCAGAACCACCGGCATCGGAATATACTGATCCGCATAAGAAGCGCTTTCGGCTTTGATGGTTTTTATTGAGCGCTGCTCTTAACTTTACATTTGCTCAGGCTAGTTTTCCCCATGAAAAAAATACATTTCCCAAATTACACGATTTCACTTTTTTTTCCTATCAACAAGTAGAAATAAATAAAACATATAATGCAATATAAGAGCCACAGACAGGATGCCTGGTGGTCTAAGGCGTTGCATTGAGGTCACAGTTTCCCCTGGAGACGTTTGTTCAAATCGTACTTCCGACAAAGAGCCTCTCTCGTTAGAGTAGAAACGACAGAATCTCTAAGTAGAAAACATTTCCACAACATCTCGCATTTCACGTGTTTAATGTTATTTGTCTTAGTGGCTGTTTCGGTGAATGATGGCTCTCTTTTCTTGCAGGGTGACGGCAAACTTCTTCAGAGAGGGAGTCTCCAACGCACGGCTTTTCTTTATCAGGACCGAAGGTAACAGAGACAGACTTCAAACTCAAATGAATTACTTCTTGAGCATTTATGACCGGTAAAAAGCTGAGAGCAGAAGAAAACGTCATTGGAAATGAAGAAATGTCTGCTGACAGTAATCAGAGCTCACGCTCAACTGCGGACAACCGCTCCTTGTTAGTACAGTGTTGAGTACCCCCGCTTGTCGCGCGGAAGACCGGGGTAAGTTTCGGTGACAGGGTGCTGGTTTAATTTTTTAACAACCTGACTTCAGTTAAAAACTGTGTACTATTTACTAAGTTTCAGACTACTTATTGCGGTAGAATATGGAGATCATATCTAGCTCTGAGCTCAACTGCAACAAGAAGTCGTGCTTAACAAAGTCAGAGCCCAGCTGAACGTGTGCTCAGTGTAGTGCCCAGGACTCAGGAGCATTGTTGTGGTTCTAATTAGCACGAACTGCAGGGGCTCTGAATCAGAGCATTTCAATTTATCTGTTCAGTAAATTAAAATGCAAGACACCTTAAAATGGGATTATTACTTTGTCTCTGTCCCGTTTGTATATAATCGAATGTTTAAAAGATACCAGTAAGGACACACAACTACTAATGGGATACTTATTGGAAATAATCCCAAAACAAGCACGTGCGGCAGCTGGTAAACCCCTGTAATAATATTTGCAGTGACAAAACACTTTGAAGATTTGCAATCTTTTTAAATATGGATTTACTAAATTTCAGTTCTCCGGCATAACTGAACTCTCACTGTCGCATACTAAAGGCTTTACATGCATTAGCTGTGATACAGATTCTAATAAACACAGAATGAAACTTAGTTTTGTTCCTCATGGTGATCCTCTTGTAGATCCAAATGAAATGTTTAATATGATCCCCCAAGAAAAAAAAGGAGTCCATTTCCGAATAATTGATACCCCATCAAACATTTTTTAATATCCCTGCAAGTTTATACAGAGAATGCTGGTTCGCGTCTTAAATTCAAATTAAAAAAAAGGAAACGAGTTGGAAACTATGTCAATCTGGGATTTAAATCACCCAGAACATTTCACTACATTGGGCAGTATGTGACAGAGAGCAGCTCCTGACATCCTGACATCCCTTTGATAGATCAGTTAGTAAAGTGGAGGACTGTAGTGGGTAATAGCAGGGAATCCTTAGGTTGCTGGTTCAATTCCGGCTCAAAGGATGGCACCTTTTATGTACTTTGTTTAATCAAAGAGTTAAAATAGTGAATCTGTTTCATTCATGCGTTGAACAAAAGCTCAATAAACGACGAAGCAGAGGCTCCTGTTCTGAATTCACCTCACGTCTGATTGTCTTGTTTTGGTCAAGATCTGATCTTTGAATTAAGGGACTACACTGTCTGCTTTTTAATTAAAAAATACATACAAATGTCAAGTTTTTTGTAGATATAAAGGTGTTCTCTGTTTTCAAAGGATAGCTACTTAATTGGCTTTATGATTTGGTATTGATTTTGTATTGTTGTATTATTAAGTTTGTGCTTTCTGTGTTTTTATCGTATTGTGAACTACTTTTTTAAACAAATGCTTACAAAGGCAGACACGGCACACATCTGTTTATACCAGCGGTGAATTGTACATTTCTATTAAGTACAATCTACTGTGCACTTTTGGGAGTATAACAGGTTCGATATAAAGTGGCAAAAATATAAAAGGGAAAAATACCCCAGACTGCATGTAAAGGCTTCGTTGTGACTGTTGTTTTATTTTTAGATAAAGATGGCGTACTGTGCACAAAATGTTGCAGAAACACAATCTGATATTTTAATAACTATTATTTTAATAATTTGATAAGTATGAGGTCCCGGATCCAAATCTTCAGTCCTGATATTTTTAAAAATGATATCTTCCCTTCCTCTCGAGGATGTCACACGATGTGAACAATTGTTTTTTTTTTCACGTTGCGATCCAAAGAGCCTCAGATGCACAGTCTAACAGTAACCAAACCAGGATGGATTCTGCTGGGAGCCGGACTGAGCTCATTCTCACTCCCTGTGCTGAAAACAGAATTATCTCTTCTCCGAACATCATCTACAGCTGCTAGATACTGTTCTGTGTCCTACTGCTCCAGCAATTCCTTTGACCAAAGACAGATCACTTGTGCGCTTTTAACCTTCTTGCAGCTACAGGCGAGACTGAAGCTGGAGATGTGAAGGCACCCGCTGGTGCATGTTCTCCAAATTTCACAATCGCGACAGACTTCTCTTTTTTTTAAAAAGTAGATATAGCCCTGAAAAAAGCATTAGCTTTATCAGTTTTTACATTATTCAAACATGATATTTTTATTGCATTTTACATAATAATAATAATTATAATTATTATTGTTTAAACTTATATAGCGCTTTTCTGGACACTCCACTCAAAGCCCTTTACAGGTAATGGGGACTCCCCTCCACCACCACCAATGTGTAGCCCCACCTGGATGATGCAACTGCAGCCATAGTGCGCCAGAACGCTCACCACACATCAGCTATTAGTGGGGAGGAGAGCAGAGGGATGAAGTCAGTTCAGAGATGGGGATTATTAGGAGGCCATGACTGGTAAGGGTCAATGGGAAATTTGGCCAGGATGCCGGGGTTACACCCCTACTCTTTCAAGAGACGACCTGGGATTTTTAATGACCACAGAGTCAGGACCTCGGTTTTACGTCTCAGCCGAAGGACGGCACCTGTTTACAGTTTAGTGTCCCCGTCATAATACTGGGGCATTAGAACCAACACAGACCCGCCCAGTGACAGAAACCAGACAGTATCGTGTGTCGGGCTCGGCTGCGAGCAGGACAATGACGTCACGGGGACAAAGTAGAGAAAATCAAAACAGTTCTATAAAAGACCTGTGTCAGCTGTCGGTTCGCAGTCTGGACTCTAAATCCACCGATCCGATTTCAAATCTCTCTAACACCTGAGCTACGGCTTCTTTCGAGTAGTTATTCAGGAGAACATTATGTTAATCATATAGATGAAGCGTTTGATATATTCAGGTGGGTAGCTACGTCAGCATTCGTATCTGCAAAGGAACAAGTAATACTGTAGGTTTATTCCACGCTGAAAAGAGAAGAGAGAAAACAAACCTGAAGAAGGTTTCACAGCTATGTTTTCTCTCTTCTCTTTTCAGCATGGAATAAACCTATTCCCAGTGGGCAGTGATTCGTCGAATATACGTATATATATATATCGTCGAATATACGTATATTCATGGCGAAATACGGCTATACGTATATATACGTCGCCGCGACGTATAATCAATGTCGAATTGCAACTGTAAAATCGACGACATTAATAAACGCATATATAATGTTGAAAACACATCTAACACAGTGCCTGAGGCTTTTTACTGTATATATCGTGTGTGCCGAAACTAGGAGTATACGGCACTCTGCACAGTGTACGAAGTAAATTATTTTCGCAGTAATTAATTAATTTATTATATTTATTACTATATTTAGTATACACGTGTAAATAAATTAATTACTGCGAAAATTATTTACTTTGTACACTGTGCAGAGTGCCGTATACTCCTAGTTTTAAAACTGACAAAAATGTAGAAAACACGTTTCTCACTTAGAAATTTAAGATGGGGGTGGGGTATTACTAGTAGCGGCACTGAACTCACCATGGTGCAATTCATTTACGTGACGGGCTAGTGGTTTAATGGATAACGCGTCTTATTTCGGTTTACAAGATTATCGATTCGACTTCTTCCGGGGTTGTGTGATTTAAATCAGGCTCCTCAGAAATAGATGTCCGGTATGTAAATGAACTGCACCTGAAAGCAAACATTGGGTCTGGGTTCCTTTCTTTCCTGCATGAAATAGCAAATCATTACAAAAAAAGACACCAACTAATGTCCAATAGCGTTAGTCATTTAAGTAAACATGAATATACTGTAAGGTATTGGTACATAGGAGTGGATTTCAACCACAATTAAAAAAGGGCGAATTATAATTACAGGCTTTTTTTTTTTTTTTTTTTTTCTTTTTTTTTTTTTATAATTACAGGCTTCAGACACGTTTTCATACAAAAGTGACCAAACACTCCCTAACTTTCAGGTTTGCTTGAACCTGTAACAAAAACATGGTCTGAAACTTCCATTCTCTGATGTTACTGTCTCTAAAGTCGGACATGATGTTACGCAGATGGGCAGTTTTCTCGTCGTGTTCAAGATTATTCGCTGCATAAGCTCCTTATTGCGTGTTCTGTACTGCTCTGTTATTTTGTTCAGATTACCTAAGTGGTGTACAGATAAAACCCAACCGCGTGGTGTAATTTCCGGGTTTGGCACCAGCAGCACCTGCAAACACATCAGCTGACCTCAACATGACTTGAACTCACAACTTTCTGATCTGAAGTTAGACATGCTACCATTGCGCCACGAGGTCACACATTAATTCCCCCAAAGAGAAAAATCAGCGTCCCTGAAAAATATTTTTTTCATTCTCTTCCGTGAGGAGCGCCGCTCTTCAAAAGAGGGTCTCTTCTTCCCAGACCACAGATTATTCTTTCCGCCCGTCTCTCTCACAGAGAGCAGACACACCGTCTCCACTGATGTGTTTACTACATCTATAGATCTGACCCCCTACAGCCCCTTTATACAGCCCCGATATTCGATATTCCCCGATAAAGAACAAAAAATATTCCTGGATAGGATATTTACCACCAGCCTCGTGAACATCTCATCTTGACCTCTTCCAGGAGGAGCACAATTAACACAGAATCCTCTCTCCATTTAGCAAATAACACAAAACACTGTTTACCTGTCAAGACAGAAAACCAGGCTGCTCCAGGTGAGGCTTAAACTCACAACCTCGGCATGACTCCACTGATGATGTCATTTTACATGGCCTGAACCAGGAAAGAGTTTGGAAGTCAAGAAGTTATGGTGTTGTTTTAATACTTGCCTACTCATTTAATTTTTCGGTCAAATCTTTTATTTGCGAGTTCTTTCAATTGATGTTAATCCTTGTCCCGATGCACGATTCTGGGCCATGGTGCATCTTGAATAATGTTCTTATAGGCTTCAGTTTGGAAAAGTGCGCTCTTCAGAAGCTACCGAAACCGGTAATTGTTATGTAACACTTAATGCAAAAGCAACGTTCGGGTTTGAAAAAGAATATTACTTGCTATGAATACAAACACTGTTACAGGAGGCGTGATAGGGCTATTTTAACTTAGATCATCAATTCATCTTACATTTCTTCTCCATCTATATCAACAGCGTCATCGCTACTGAGCGCTAAAGGCAGGTCCTGGCAATACAATCTTCTTTAGAAAACATTTTAAAAACTATTTCCACTACCATCTGTAAAGTAAAAGATACCGATTGCACACAACTAATAAAATATTTTTTCCAGGGACGTTGTAGCTAGATGCAAATTACAATCGAAAATGCATCAGCTTTAAAATTTTCTTTTGGATCCAGAGGACGATCAGCATGAGCCATCAAAGAGCCTGTAGCTACAAAAAGGTTAAAAGCACACAAGTGATCTGTCTTTGGTCAAAGGAATTGCTGGAGCAGTAGGACGCAGAGCAATATCTAGCAGCTGTAGACGATGTTCGGAGAAGAGATAATTCTGTTTTCAGCACAGGGAGTGAGAATGAGCTCAGTCCGGCCTCCAGCAGAATCCATTCTGGTTTGGTTTCTGTCAGACTGTGTGTCTGAGGCTCTTTGGATCGCAACGTGAAAAAAAAAAGAACAAAAAACATTTGCTCACATCTTGTGATTTCCAAGAGAGGAAGAGAAGATATCACTTTAAAAAAAATCAGAACTGAAGATTTGGATCCTGGACCTCATACTTGTCAAATGATTAAAATAATAATTATGAAAATATCAGGTTGTGTTTCTGCAACATATCGTGCACAGTACGCCATTTTTTTCTAAAAATACAGTAGATTGTACTTAATAAAAATGTACAATTCACCGCTGGTATAAACAGATGTGTGCTGTGTTTGCCTTTGTAAGCATTTGTTTAAAAAAGTAGTTCACAATACGATGGAAAACACAGAAAGCACAAACTTAATAATATAACGATACAAAATCAATACCAAATCATAAAGCCAATTAAGTACCTATCCTTTGAAAACAGTGACATTTGTATATACTTTTGAATTACAAATCAGACAGAGTAGTCCCTTAATTCAAAGATCAGATCTTGGCCTAAACAAGGCAATCAGATGTTAGCTGAATTCGGAACAAGAGCCTCTGCTTCATCGTTTATTGAGCTTTTGATCAACGTCTGAGTGAAAAAGATTCGCTATTTTAACTCTTTGATTAAAGTTCACAAAAAGCACCTTCCTTCCAGCTGGAGTCAAAACAGCGACTTAAGGATTCCTTACTGTTCCCACTACAGTTTTCCGCTCTACCAACTGAGCTGTCAAACGGATCTAAAGAACTCCACTCTGGCACATACTACCCAAAGTAGTGAAATATTCTGGGTGATTAAATTCCAGTTCGACATCAAGTTTCCAACTTGTTTCCTTAGTCTTGGTTACCTTGAATTTAAGCCACAAACCAGGATTCTACTTTATAAACTTCCGGGGATGTTACAAAATGTTTGATGGGGCATCAATCATTACAGGCGGAAATTCACTCCTTTTTTTTTCTTGAGGCATCATATTAAACATTTCATTTGGATCGAGAAGAGGATCACCATGAGAAACAGAACAAACTGTTTGATTCCGTCTTTATTGGGGAGCTGTATCACAGCTAATGCATGTAAAGCCTTCAGTATGCGATAGTGAGAGTTCAGTTATGCCAGGGAGTGGGAGTGAAGAGAACTGAACTGAAATTTAGTAAATTCATATTTAAATAGAGTGCAAATCATCAAAGTGTTCTGTCACTTAAAACTTATTACAACACTACCAAGAGTGGGGATTGAACCCACGTGGACACTGTGCCCTGTCACAGAAACATACCCTGGTCTCCCGCACAACAAGCAGGGGTACTTAGCACTATACTAACGAGGAGCGCTTGTCTGGTGCTCTGTTTACGGTCAGCAGTCATTTCCTCTTTTCCAAAGACATTTTCGCCTGCTCTCAGTAATTAATGTCGGTTTGAAGTCTGTTCCTTTTGTCTCCGCTCTTGACGAAGAGCAGCCTTACGTAGGAGACTCCCTTTCTCAAGAAGTTTGCCATCACCCTGCAAGAGAGAAGAGCCATCAACCACCGAGGCAACCACTAAGACACTTAACATTAAACACATGAAATGTGAGATGTTTTCTACTTAGGGATGTTATCGTTTCTACTCTAACTTCTTTGTCAGAAGTGGGATTTGAACAAACATCTCTAGGGGAAACTACAACCTGAACGCAACGCCTTGGACCACCAGCCATCCTACATGTGGCTCTTAAATGGAACGATATGTTTTATTTATTTCTACTTGATGATAAGGGAAAAAAAAGTTAAATGTAATTAAGGAAATGTCTTTTTTCATGGGGAAAACAAGCCTGAGCAAATGTAAAGTTTAGAGCAGCGCTCAATAAAAACTATCTGAAACAGGTAGCGCTTCTTATGCGGATCAGTATATTCCGATACCAGTGGTTCTGCAGAAGAAATAAGAAAAGCTGAACTCCAAGCACTGTGTTGCCATTACTGCTACTCTGGCTGAAGCTGCTTTAAGATCTACTCAGCGGGCACAGAATGTTGTATGAGGTCAGACTGGTTTGCAATGTCTAAATAACAGTATGCGAATTTAAGCTTATTTAAATAAGAGTATTTAGAACATAATACATGCTCCAAAAGCGTTAATCCTTCACTGGCTGCTATTTGAAACGCCTTCATAAATGACACGTAATAGAGATTTATGCAGCTAGATTTTATGCTTCACCATACATTGCAGTCAGGAAAATAAATCAATTTTCTTTAACACCTCTGGATAAAGTTCTTCTGTGGAGCAGGTTTCAGACCTCTGCATACAGCGCCCTTGATGTCATTTTATTTTTACAGCAGCAACCATCCTGAAAGTTTTTTTAAAATATTTCTTATTTGAACAACAAAAATACATATAATACAAAAAAGAGCACATATGACGTATCAACAACATCGTCAGGGGCACGTGCTATAATCCAATTACACTTTCTGAAAAATCTACTGTCCATGCAAATGTACATGCTAATCTACAGGGTTCTTTTCTGCACTGAGCTGCTCATTTGAAATCCAGAAGGCAACACAGACGCGCTCCTATACCAAGAGTCTTATCTGGACCACCTGGATAAAAAAACAGGAAACCTAAGCACTAATCTATACTGACAGCTTTTGAAAAGGAGCTCTGTAATATGCACAAATACAAAGACAAGGTATAAATACTCCATAGGTTTAAAATTCAGGAATATGAATGGTCAATTGTTTACAATTGGAGTTTTTATGTTTCGTATGATTTAGCGACTTTTTTACAACATGTAAAAAAAACAGCACACCTAAATGACAAAGCCTTAGAGCTACAGAGAAAAACAAATTGCATTTAAAGTAATTTTAAAGGCTCGAGATAACATTGCACTATAAACGCAAATGTTTGTCTTCTTTGTCGCACTTACGTTTTGTTGCTTTAGCAAATTTCATGCAGTTTATTTCTGACACAAGACATAACAAGCTTGTGTATTTATGACAAAAAAGCAGGGAAACAATTTTCATTGACCTTGAAACTAAAATTGTTAAAAAGTAAGTTAAATGCACATATAGTAAATATATTTTCTCATATAACGGTGTGTTTTTTTGTCTAAGAATCCTTCATGAATGGTTTAACAGACACTTTGCATGATTAAAACAAATATTTACGAATTTTTACGTTTTATACAATAAAGTTTTATTGTGAACATGAGCCCTGTTTATCGATATCACCAATACAGTTCTGGATTTTATTCTGCCTTCCTACGCACATATGAATTTTCTTTCACACAACAGCTCGCATGTATGGTAGCGTATTTGCGCCAGTGAGAAAAAGAATGATCTTGGCTTTTAAATGATGAACCGTTTGCGTTTATACAAAATGTCAAAACGTTGTCGCAGACATTGGGACATACTCTGTTTAAACACCTGTCGTTTTCTCTAATATTGGCTCCTGTGCTTCGGTCCATTTGAGAGAGGAGAAGACACTGAAAAAGTCCTGTGAAAGTCGATTTTGCACCTGCGCCAGTGCTGTAGTGGTATCATACAGACGCCCATCCAAATCCATCACACGCTGGAAGCTCTGGAAGGCAACGTAAAATATTGCTCTGTCCGTTGGTGGATTAGGTATGCACGTTTTTTTTTTTTTCAATGTAAAATGCAATGTAAAAAGATCAAATTACATTCAAAATCGATTAATGTAAAAACCGATAAAGCTAATGTTTTTATCTAGTTATATATTTCTATATCTAGTTCTTCAAAGGTCTTTTTTAAAAAAAATGTTTATCGCGATTGTGAAAGTAAGAGAAGGTGTACCAGCGGTTGCCTTCATATCGCCAGCGTCGGTATCGTCTGTAGCTGCGAGAAAGTTAAAAGCGCACAAGTGATCTGTCTTTCGTCAAAATATTTGCTGGAGCAGCAGGACGCAGAGTACCATCCAGCAGCTGTAGATGGTGCTCGGGGAAGAGCCGATTCTCTTTTCAGCACAGGGAGTGAGAATGAGCTCAGTCCGACTCCCAACAGAATCCATTCTGGTTCGGTTACTGTCAGACTGTGCGTCTGAGGCTCTTTGGATCACAACGTGAAAAAAAAAAACAAAAAAATTGCTCACATCGTGTGATTTCCACTAGAGGAAGAGAAGATATCACCTTTAAAAAAATTAGAACTTAATATTTGGATCCGAGAGCACTTGGTGGTGGTAGAGGGGAGACCCCATTACCTGTAAAGCGCTTTGAGTGGAGTGTCCAGAAAAGCGCTATATAAGTGTAAGAAATTATTATTATTATTATAAATTATTAAAATATCAGATTGTGTTTCTGTAACATTTCGTGCACAGTACGCCATATTTAACAAGAGAACAACAGTCTCAACGAGGCCTTTACACACAGTCTGGGGTATTTTCCCCCTTTATATTTTTGCCACTTTATATCGAACCTACAATATTATACTCCCAAAAGTGCACAGTAGATTTTACTTAAAAAAATGCACAATCCAGCGCTGGTATAAACAGATGTGTGCCATGTTTGCCTTTGTCAGCATTTGTTTCAAAAATAAGTTCACGATACGTTAAAAACACAAAAAGCACAAACTTAATAACACAACGATACAAAATCAAAACCAAATCATTAAGCCAATTAAGTACCTATCCTTTGAAAACAGAGAACACCTTTATATCTACAAAAAAACCGTGACATTTGTATCTACATTTGAATTACAAAGCAGACCAAGTAGTCGCTGAATTCAAAGTTCAGATCTTGGCCAAAACAAGAAAATCAGACGTGAGCTGAATTCGGAACAAAAGCCTCTGCTTCGCCGTTTACTGAGCTTTTGATCAACGTCTGAGTGAAAAAGCCACTCTCTGGCACATACTGCCCAATGTAGCGTAATGTTTCGGGTGATCTAAATCCCAGTTCGACATCAAGTTTCCAACTCGTTTCCTTAGTCTTGTTTACCCACGAACCAGGATTCTACTGTATGAACTTCCGGGGATATTACAAAATGTTTGATGGGGCATCAATCATTCCAGGCGGAAATTGACTTTTTTTTTTTCTCGAGGGATCATATTAAACATTTCATTCATATCGAGAGGAGGATCACCATGAGACACAAAACAAACAGTTTAATTCTGTCTTTTTTAGAAAGTAGCGTTTGTGATACATTAATAATATTTTCTTGGAAATATAGAAGTTGTAAATTTTTAAATTTATATTTGAATCGAAATGTGGTTTTGAGTCAAATATTAGCGTGTTCATGTAATTAGTTTGTGTTTGTCATTACTATATATATATATTGCCATGTTACTAGAATTTGTAACTAAAGTTTACTAGTTGTGTTTTTTTTTATGATGATTAGCCATTTGTTGATTACAATTTAAAAGGTATGGGTTTAATAGTCGTATATTCTACATCTTTTGCCCACTGGGATGTGCCGGTTTTAATTGAACAAAGCTAGATACACATTTTCTAATGCAGCCTTCATTACAAGACAGATTTCTCGAAAGCGTGATATGTAAAAAAGAGAAAAACGAAAATATATGGATGACAATATTTCAAAGATGAAGATATTACTTTTGAGAAATTGTCATTTTATGTATCAAGACGCTTTTCAACCACTGGTTTTAGACCTTTGCTATGCTTCCTGAATCATTTTCAGTGTTATAAACTGGGTGTGGAGGTAGCGATCACTTTGAAGAGCAGTTGACAGGTTGGAGCTGTTCAGACTACTCGTTATTTCTCAAATGCTTCCATCTTTTTTCTTTCACGCTAGGACGCGAGTGTGTACATGTGTTTGGTTTTCATTTCACTGATTCTCATTGAAGATTTGGGAATTAACGACGAAAGAATCAGTTGCCTTGGAAAGCAGAAGCTTTGGTTCACAACGATCTTGAAGACACGCCCATGTAGTGCAGCGTGTGATATTTGTACTATAAAAGACCAAGTGCTCAAAGTGACGTCTGCGTTTACCGTTTAGACTTTTCATCTCGGGCGCACTTTTAGAAAGCAAAGATAGAGCAGTTGTGTTGAATCACGCTCCGACAACTGTCAGCAGAGTGGCGCAGCGGACGCGTGCTGGGCCCATAACCCAGAGGTCGATGGATCGAAACCATCCTCTGCTATACACACCGTCAGTTTAATGAAGTGAATTAAAACTGATTTTTTTCTCTCGTGTGTGTGCAAACTTCACACTTACTGTATTCGTTAATCTTTACCAATAGCAGATGCCCAAATGTATCTTTGGTTGTTCTGAGATCCTTGATAGTTTCCTCAAATCCTTCCAATGAACATCCATATCAAAGCACAGTGTACGAAGTTAATTTATTATATTTATTACTATATTTATTATACACGTGTAAATTAATTACTGCGAAAATAATTTACTTCGTACACTGTGCAGAGTGCCGTATACTCCTAGTTGCGGCACACACGATACATACAGTAAAAAGCCTCAGGCACTGTGTTAGATGTGTTTTCGACGTTATATATGCGTTTATTAATGTCGTCGATTTTACGGTTGCAATTCGACGTTGATTATACGTCGAGGCGACGTATATATACGTATAGCCGTATTTTCGCCGTGAATATACGTATATTCGACGAATCAATGCCCACAGCTTGGCATACAAGGGTTTTGCTGAGGGGGTCTTGCCACCTGCCTGAAAAAAAACAGTAAAATGTTTGAGTGCCTATAGAGTTTCTATTTTTATTTTCTTGAGAAAAGTTGATACCATTTCCTGGACACCCCGTCCCCCATCAGTGCGCGGTGCCCGGGGAAAAAGCTGTAGGGGGGCATCTGAAATTCTGAGGGGGGGTGATATTTCGGTTGAAACGGAGCTGTACGGTGCAGCTACCCAAATGAAATCTCGCAGCTATGCCATTGATTAGTGCTTCATGATAGAAGATAACGACTAGCAATCTGGTATTTGCGATGAAGTTCAGTTTCACATTTTTCGTCACTCTCACGGTTTGTATTGCCTGGAGCGAAAAGTACCATAAGCGTTCATTTTTGCAGCTACATGGACGTTCTGAATCGTTAAGAAAAAAATGTTGTAAAACCAACAGAAAGCACAGACTGCTATAACTAGTCCTAGTTATATAACGATTTTAAGTATAATGATAAACTACTGCAAGGAATCGGTCCACCTGAGCAAACAGGATCGTAATGTTGACACTCAATAACGACACTGATATGTGCAGTTCCTGGACGGATAGCCCTCCTGCCCATCAAACAGACTGAGTGACTGTTCGTGTCATTTAGTGTTGTCTGACCATTGACAAAGTACAACTATTTTTTTTAGGGTGCAAATTAAGTTAGGTAAATCTTTTTGTCCAAAACTGAAGGGGCGACATTCCTCCCTCCCCCCGTGATGCCAGGCCTGTCCCCATCCTATTCCATAATGTCATTATATATAATACCATACAACAGTGACCGATCCTTACTAACTGCATGCGTTATAATTGCACATCAGCTCATAGCAGGGGGCACATAGCCGCGATGTATTATCAATGTTAAATTCCAACCATAATATCGACAACATTAATAAACGCATACGTTGAGAAAATATCGAACCCAGCATATTTTCCGGTTATATACCACAATGCATTGCTAGTATTCGTTGGTCACCATTTTGGACACGTTTTTCAAACGTAGAAGTATATCCGCAAATATCTCAGCAATCCTCTTTTGACGAGTAAGTATGAACAATAATAATACTATCTAAATACATACAGATCTTTCTTAATATTATTTTGATTAAAATAGTACGTGAATAAGCAGAAAATGGCACATAAAAATAGTGTGAATGGGGAAGATGACACAAAATGGTTTTGCCATTTCTCTATTCTTATTCTATGTTGTACTTTCAAACTTTGGGTACTCTTTAATTAGGACAGACTTTATTGCTCAACTGCTATGATGCAAGCCAAATTTTATACATTTATTTCAGCTTTGAGCTTAGTAAACCGTTCATTTTTTAGATTATACTAAAGAAGATATTAATCATCATTTATTTGGGAAGTAATATTATATAATTTTCTCCTAGCTGCGGTGCTGAAGTCCCACCCTACATCAGCGGAAAAAGAAATAAAGGAGCACGCAATGTGTTACGTGAAGAATGTATATGCAAGGCAGGGGGCCAGGAGATCTGGACACTGAAAATAATAGGTTTTTGGTTCTAACTGTTAGGACAATTAGACAGGGTTTGCAAATAGTGGACAAAAATCGTCTTAACTTCCATTGTAATATTTTTTTTTCTTGGAAATATAGAAGTTGTACATTTTAAAATGTATATTTGAATCAAAATGTGGTTTTGAGTTAGTGTGTTAATGTAATTAGTTTTATGTTTGTCATTACTATACTGTATATTGCCATGTTGCCAGAATTTGTAGCTGAAGTTTAAGACTAGTTGTGTTTTTTATGATTATTGCCCATATGTTGATTGTTGATTGATTGTATACAATGTATAATTTGAAATACATATGTTTCAGGTGTGAATGTGTATTTTCAGAATAAATTTCTAAACCTAATCATTGGCTTGGTTTACTTGTTTCTACACCTATAAAACCTATCTTTGATGTATAATAGACCTCTACCCATATACGTATAATAGACCTCTAATGTTATCCGTATAATAGACCTCTAACCATATACGTATAATAGACCTCTAATGTTATCCGTATAATAGACCTCTAACCATATACATATAATAGTCCTCTAAAGTTATCCGGAACTCCAACCATATATGTACAGTATAATAGTCCTCTAAATTTATCCGTATAATAGAACTCCAACCATTTATGTATAACGAACGTCTAAACATAGACGTATAATTGACGTATAACTTTAGACGTATATTAGAATTTCATTCTAGACGAATTGTAGACCACATTTAGACGTCTAAGGTATGCGTTTAATAGACGTATATTATACGTCTTTTGCCCACTGTGTTGGTTCACAACAATCTTGAAGACACGGCCATGTAGAGCACAGTGTGATATTTGTACTATAAAAGACCAAGTGCTCAAAGTGACGTCTGCGTTTACCTTTGAAACTTGCTTCAAAGTAAATCAAGACGTATGTCTGTCTCGCTGTGTGTGCTCTTATCTGTCCATCTCTCTCTCCTCTTCTCTCACTCTGTGCAGTCTGTGCAGAGTATCTGAAGGGGATGTAACACCACTTGGCAAAGAAGAAAAATTCTCAGAGGCAGAATAAAAAATCATTATTCTCTTCTCAGTCAGATTCACAGCTCAGACTCACACTCAGACAGAAGCTCAATGCTGTACTGCTCTCTATCCTCACAATCCAGAACCAGAAGATATTCAGACAATCAGTGCTGCTACTGTACATGAACAATATCAGACAGAACAGCCTGGACTCAAGTCACATTTCCCCCTTTTCCCCTTTCTCCCAGCCCTCTTAGATACATAAAAGTGCTCCTGATTCTCCTCTCTGTGAACTGGGCTCAGGGGTCACTGATCTGGCAGCTGTGGGCTCTGTTCCAGGGCAGAAGCAAGAAACTTCAATAAACCCTTTCCAGGACTTCCAGCCCTTCAGTATTACTTTCTTTAATGTATATCAGCCTCCAAACATGTTTTTTAAGTGTTTTATAACACAAGTGAGTGTGGAATTATTTTTGTATTAATGTAATAAACACCAGTATTGACACTCTGATCAGTATATTGATTATTAGTAGCCAAAGGCCGATGGTCGTGACTAAAATAGTGACCAGTTGACCAGTCTGTAGCTCTGAGCAGTGGGACTCAGATCACACAGAAGAAGATCTGTCTGTGTGTGATTCCACACCAGCCCTGGGATTCAGCTGCTCTCACAAGTGTCTCACAGACAGTCTTATAAATGTACAATTAGGTGAAGTCTTGTTACAATTATAAAGTTAAGTGAAATCATCAGACTACCTATAGAAGTGAGAGCTTGGTGGTAATAAAACCAGTATACACCTCCAGGATCAGGAGTCTAAAACCCTTAAAAGCACTTATTTCAGGGACTCGTGCTTGTTCTCTACTGCTCCACACGGGTACGCTTTGTAACGCAATAATCTGTGAAGTAAACTATTTTTTTTCTGTTTAATGATTTTCATTCCTCGGTTTGTCGCTCTCCTTCTCCAACTGTTACAAATCGCCTCTCTTCACAGCCCGGTTTAGTTTTTTGGAGATGTTATATTTGTATGAAAACCAGGAGTCTCCTCCAGCAGAGATGCGCTATTTTTTAAAACTTTTTTTATTAAACGTATAGAATTTACAAATTTAACTACAACCAGAAGATTAAGAAACATGTACAAGAGAAAAAAACACAACAGAAAAAAAACATATAACCACCAGAGGTAATGAAGTAAATTATGTGATCAAATTGTATTTTTACATATATCATGTTTTCCTTGCTTTATTATTTCTCAGTTATTTATAGAATTTAAATAGTGTTTCAACATGCATGCGTTTCCTGTATAAAATAAAAATCAGCTCACACTTTTTTACAAAACAAAAAAAAACGCTTTTCTTTTTGCAACATTTCGAGTACCTCTGGCATTCATGAAAAAGACACACAAAAGCAGCGGAGACGCGCTCTGCTCTGTCAGAATAAGCGCTGTGATGTCACAGACACCAGCCAGAGCACCGGGATCAGAGAGAGAAAGAGCGCGGGAGGCTCACGGAGCGCACGGAGAAGAACCGTAGAAAAATCGATTAACTTCACCGATTGGTGAGTACTGATTCTTTTCTTGACCCTGTTTAAGTATCTAGAGAACAGTTAATAAAGACTGTATCGACCAATTACCATAGTGCGTTTAGGGTTAATAATGTTCAATCCGAAATTAAACAATGATTATTCATATTATTATTTAGGTAACTGTATCCTAGAGCTAGAAAATGATATTTCAAGTTCATAAATGTATGTAACAGTTTAAATGCATTTTTCCAGTGTTTATAAATCATAAGAATGGTAACCACGGCGACAGGCGCCTCGTCACTGCACGCGTCTAAGTGTCTCGCATTTGTCACAGAGAGCGGTGTGACGTCACGAGCAACGAGCAGCAACTAATACTAATATCAGTGTCTTCATGTTAATATTACTGAGATTACAACTGGTAGTTTTAATGCTAGTGTTCATGTGAGTATTAATGACAGTGGCACTACTGATTGTTTTAGTTTTAATGTTCATATTCATGTTAATATTAATTATAATTATAGTGTTACTGTTGTAGTATTAGTAGTATTTATATTTGTGTTATAGTGTATCTGTAGGTAAGTGAGTTTGTAGTATCTGTGCGTGTGTGGGTGCGTGTCTGGAAGTGTGTGGTGTCTGTGTGTGTGGGCTGTGTGTCTGTGAGTGTGTAGGTATGTGTCTGTGAGCTTGTTGTGTCTGTTAGTGTGTGAGCGTGTGGGGTCTCTGAGTGTTTGGTGTCTATAAGTGTGTGTCTATGAGTATGCATAGTGTCTATTTGTTTCTGTGAATGCATGCCTGAGAATGTGTGTGTATGGTTTGTGTCCGTGAGTGTGTGGTGTTTGTCAGTGTGTAGTTTTATATTTGTAAGTGTATGTGTGGGCATGTCTGTCAGTGTGTGTAGTGTCTATGTGAGTATTAATGATGATAGCATTACTGATAGTTTTAGTTTTAATGCTAGTATTTATGTAATATTAGTGATACTTATAGTGTTAGTGTCAGAGTATTAACACTCATCATCATCATGTTAGTTTTCATGAGAGTATTACTGTTATTATAAGTATTATTAGTCTAGTAGTAGTTTTTGTCAGTGTTAGTAACAATGATAGTGTAAGTTTTGGTGATTGTGTTACTGTTGTAATATTAGCAGTATCTGCATTAGTGTTAGTTATAGTGTGTCTGTACCTAAGAGTGTATGTAGGTGTCTATGTGCGTATATAGTGTCTATTTGTGTATCTGTGAGTCTGTGAGTGTATATATGTGAGTGTGTGAGTGTCTTATTGTGTGTATAAATGTGTGATGTGTCTGTGAGTGTAAATGTGTGTGAGAGTGTAGGTGTACAGTATATCTGTCAGTGTGTGTGAATGTGTGTGTAGGTGGGCTTGGGTTCCACTGATGTGTCTGACAGAAGTGACCCATCAACAGGTGTTGAGTTCCAGAGCCGCTTGCAAATAAAAACACTTTCTAGAGTCCAGGCCAACTTCCAGAGAGCTGTAAGTTCTCTGTTTTTATCAGTATTAGTAATAATGACAGAAGTAATTCCCACGCAAATGATTATTAACCAAGACAGACATCAGAAAATATCGCCTTTGCAATGATGTCACTCCTCTTCTTCATGAATTTTCTTTAATGACAGGACATTTCTCTGTCTGAGTGCCTGCTGCAAATAGTGTGACTAGCCATTTCTCTCCAATATTTTCTAGTTCAGTTATTTATCACATATGAAATATTATTCTCATTAAGAATATTTTACCTGCAAAGTCACAGTGAAATTACTACGGCGAATGAATGTTTTATGGGTGGAAAACGTTCAAAAGACTTAATGCTCCAGGGAAGGTTTGAACACACAACCTCATTATAACTCCACTGTGCACAGCTACATGCATACCACACACTGACCAACTGTGCCACTGGACCTCTGTAAGGCAGGCTCCTACACCGATTGTAAAACTGGCACAAACGTAGGGCGAAACACGGGGTTTTGGCTGTGGATACATCTCCACATGGGTGAAAGGGACAGTAAAATAGTAAGGTAAATAAAAGATACTGAAATATACAGTATGTGCTCACTGTAATGTAGGAAGAGGTGGTCAACAAGCAAAACAGCTTTGTGGATAATGTGAAGTGACATTGTTTTGTGTCAATTAGCCCACGAATTGTGCTTCATGTGCCTTAAGCTGTGCAATTTGTATGGTTGTTGAATGAGATTGGTTTCTTCACAAGCCCGGTCAATTGCCAGAGGAGAGCTTGCCTACACACACCTTCATGAAGACTCTTTTTAAGATGATTACACCTTTCATTGTCAAGTCGCCTCCTTTGCATACAATAGTAGCACCAACACTAAGAGAAAGGATGAGAAATGGCATTTATCAAATGATTGCAGTGTTTGTTTGACTGAGGATCCTTGTGTGCTGAACTGGCCTCTGGAGAAGTGTAGTGCAGTAAAGGAGAAGATTTGTGTCACTCAAGGCTGTAACGGAACAGAACAATACAATTACAATACTTTTATGAGAGTAAATAATACTGGTGCATCACAGTTCTTATAATGGTGAAAACAGGAGCAACTTCTCTACAGTTTTGACTGAAGTATTTAAACGGCAAGAAATAATATCACTATGCAATTAATTAATGCAATTGAGCTCCTCTAAATGTTCTAGTCTGATGAAACAATGTATAGAATTAGGTGACAATATCAGAATTCATTCAAATACACAAGATTAATTTTCAGCAGCAAAAATACGCTCAAAAATATTTTACAAGAAAGAAACCTTACATTCACCTAAATCAACATTCACCCTACGTTAGCAGAGAACAGTAGGACAGTTAGTTAGTGTCACTGGACACTCTGTCACAGAGGCTGATCTCTTCAGACTTCAATGAGTCTTCCAACTTGTCGTAGCTGTTGAAGAAGCACCTGTTGAATCTCAACCGATATTTCCTGAGAAATCGTTCAGCGAGCGATTCCTCCCTCTGGACTCTGCACTGAGCTGAAAGCTGCGCGAATTCCTCACTGTATGTCCTGTACTGTTACATGCGCTCTTGTGTAGATTATTTACTTGGAGAAATGTGACAAGAACACATCGAACTTTTTCCATATGTGAAGGAAAATGGTAAAGAGCCTGAAAACTTTGAACATTTAAGTTTGCGTGCTTTATATACTGTATATTCTTTACTATACTGAAGAAAGATGTGAAGATGGGGGTTTGAATTTAATCCTTTCTGTATGAGGTTTAGACTTCTAAGTCACAAGCTGGGGTTTATGGCAGGAAAGGGGGTTAACTGATAAGGATTGCAGATGCAAGCTAGGAACCCCCCTGGGTGTAATCTTAAACTGACCATTTGTCCAGAACATCGTAAACTGGCCAAATACCATGAACCCCCCTCTTTACCATCAGACCGAGTGACGTCAGAAACGGAGAAGAAGACACTATATAACCCAAAAGTTTGTAACAGTACGGGGAACAATACTTCGGTTTTGTTGTTTCTTGCGGGAAACAAGACTTCGGCTTTATTGTTCCTTGCATGCAATAAACTCATCTGTTTTACTTCATCTCGGGATCAAGAACCTTATTTCTTCTGTTACAACAATACTTTACTTTACATACTTGGGGTGGAGCAGTGGCTCTGTGGCTAAGGATCTGCGCCTGTGGTTGGAATCCTACTCCACTGGGCTTCTGAGCAAGGCCCTTAACCCCAACTGCTCCAGGGCAATGTAATGTTTCATAGCCATTCAGGGACGCCGAATATGTAAGAAACCCATCTCAGGGACGCCAAATATGTAACGTTGCCATAGCCAAAATGTAATGTAGTGGCTCTCTGAAGGCACCAGTTATGTAGGGTTTGGGCATTTACTGAGACAATTATTAATTGTAGCAGTAAATCACAAAGTTGATTCTTTTGATGGCTTTAGAGTCCAACCATGCGACCTAACTCAAACAACGCACACACACAGGTACTAATACACGAGGATACATTTATTAATACATAGAATATGCATATAAACCTAACAGATCTTATCGAGAGGGTTATCAGAATACAAAAGGTATATATTCAGTCAGTTACAAAGAGTTACATATATCAAGAGGACATACGTTCAGTATATCATTCATTAAGACCGTTTCGTAAAGTGAACTTGGTTACAACTTCTACATTAGATACTCAAAACAAGTACATAACTCTTAGGAATTAAATTGATATCAACTGGTTGGGATAACAATTGAATTCTCGAGCTGTAATGCATTGAAGTTGAATACTCATCCAATCTCTGGGGATTCAGATCTCCTGCGGGCACAAAGAAACAGTTGCAGGCTGTTGCTGTCCAATCCGCGCTCTCTGGCTACGTGCCAGGCTGTGCTGTGCGGCTTGTGACGGTGCGCTGCTGATGCTCACTGACCGGCTAGTTAGTGTTGGCTTTAACTAGCAAAGTTTGTGCACAGGAGAAAAGATGACTGTGGGTCCCAGCAAGTCAGGAAGAGGACCGGTTCGTTCCTGATGAAGAGCTAGTTCTGAATAGTGATTCAGCTGTCCACAGTTCCGACCTGTTTACGAGGCCTGCTGCTGGTTACTCTCTGGCAACCTCCACTCTAGACTCTTAGAACAAAGGAAAGTTCTGGCACTTGGACACACTGGCCGTTCCGTGGTTGTCCGGGCTGAGTCTCAGGATGGTCAGGAGGCGCGCTGCGAGAATGTCCTACCCTTGGGAGCCTTCTGCTCCTGGGCCGTCCTGCCCTGGAATTCTCCTTTGAATTGTCCACTGAATCTCACTGAATCTTCCCTTCTGAATCTCTCAGGCTCTCTGTGTTGCCTGTTTTTACCTGGAGGAACTTCAGCTCGTTGATTGGCTGAAAGTTCCATGGGCATCAGAGTCCCACGTGGGTTACTCGGCCCTACCAGTCCCTGATTGGTTGATCAAGGTGATATATGAGTCACTTACTCCTGACACTTAGGAATGCAGTCCAGATGTCCATCTGGCACTCCCTAGACGGATAGGTGCCAATGGATGACCATTGATCATGATAGCCAGGCTTAGCTAAGTGCATCCCCCTTTGGGAGCTGTCCTTATCAAAGGAACCCTAAATCAGCCTGCATGAATAGTTTCTCTGTGGCTGCACCACAGAGATGAACAGAGAAATGAGGCCTCATTTGGGAAGGCTCAGAACACTTAATTCTTTCTTATTAATAAGCCTCGCCGCTACAGCACCATACAATGGCAGATCCTGTGCTCTGACCCCAGGCTCTCTCCTTATCTGTGTGTCTCATGGAGAGCAAGCCGGGGTATGCAAAATGATCATTCCTAATGCAAGAAATTGTAAAGGGTTAATAAAGTGATGTTATTATTATTATTCCTTACAGCAGAGCAAACAAATTGTTACAAAAAACACCAGCTAATGTCCACCAGCGGAATTAACATTAATATACTGTAAAGTGCTGTTACTTGGGAGTGTTAATCTACAGATAAATTAAACAAATGGCATTTATAGCTCTAAAGAGGTTGACATAGACGTCTGTAACAGACCTTTTCAGTTCATTGCTGTTCCTCTGACTTGGTGAGCCTTTGGAATTTTAAAAGCGTTTTGCTTGCCTCTCATGTGGTCTGTGTACCAGTCCATTAAGAGCCGCACTATCACTGTGTTGTGTGTGGTCCTACAGAACTACACAGCTATCTACTGGAGTCGTCTTCTGTCCATTGCAGTTGAGAACAGATTTAATACGGAGCTGCGCAGAAATTTCTGCGGCAAATATCGCTGCAGAACTAGCCCGTGCACAACAATGAAGAGAAAAAGAAATACCACAGGGTCGCCCATAAGAGGGAAAAATAGAAATCAATTGTTCAAACAATTACAGCACTCGTCCTCTTACAGTGGTCTCATGTTATTTTTCTTGCCATAAGAACAGTGGGATTGTTCAACTGTATTGTTCCCCAAATGGTTGAATAATAATAATAATGATAATAATAGTGGTGGTAGCTGATCGTTCTTGTCCGTGGCCTAGTGACCTGTGTGAATACAGTATGTTGATTTATTCTCCTCAAGGCATCGCTTTAGCAATTCAAAGAGCGTGGGTTTTAACCCATTCAGTGCTTATTTCAACTAACGCCATGTTCCTTTTTCTAGGTCTTCAAATAGTTTACAATGTAGAGGTATCTTTAGTAATAAGAAAAAAGCTGCACCTCAGAGATCCATCTCACAAAAGCAGATTTCTTAAAGTGCACTTATGAGCTGTAGAACCTGAAGGAGTTCTCTCTCCTGGATATTAAACATGCAGATAATGAAATCAGTGATTTATGATTTCTGCAACCTTCCAATAAATACATCTAAGACATGTAACAATCCCAGTGGCACAGTTGGTCAGTGCATTGTACTTATATAGCAGTACATAGTGAAGTCATGCTGAGGTTGTGAGTTCAAGCCTGCGGTGGTTTTGCCTGTGATTTCAGCTGCAGAAACTTTCTGTTGGATTTAGTTCGGTTCTTCTGTTACTTTTTCCGCTCGATGGAGCTTTATTAATGCAGGCACACCTGCTTCCTCGGCATTTTATTTTATCGCTGCTCACAAACCAACACACTGCAGACACCTCTGATACTGTCACTGCTTGTGGGCCATGTGTTCCTGCTGTCAGCCTGCTATACCATGCTCATGCGTGTCTAGAAACATTACTGCTCTAGTACAAGAGCGAAAGACTAAATGAAATCGCACCCACTTTGAAAAAATCACGTTTGACAAACCATAGGATGACAAGAATGGGATTCTTTGGTTGTTTGAGTACATAAATCAAAGACACTGCGTTCAGCATATTCACATCAGGCACTCGGACAGAGATAAACCCAGAGAAAATCTTCTCACATTTTAATCTGTAACTGCAGGATTCAACAAATTGTTAATTATCTCAACTTCACTTACAATTTTTAAACAATTTACAAAGCCCACAGTGGATGACATTTGGTTCCGGCACACATCAGTTGCTTGGAATATCATTGTAATATTTAATTTGCTTTCCCGTCACACCACTTTTATTAATAATGAAGTTTATCAATACACGTTTGTTTAAAACATGTCATTTATTATTGATACAGTTTCATTCTGTCTTTATTAGGAGCTGTATCACAGCTAATGCATGTAAAGCCTTAAGTATGTGATAGTGAGAGTTCAGTTATCCCAGGGAGTGAAGAGAACTGAAATTTAGTAAATACATATTTCAATAGTGTAATCTTCAAAGTGTTCTGTCACTTCAAAAGCAAATTACAGGAGCAGGGATTGAATCCACATAGACATTTGCTTATTGGGTTTAAGATCAACACCTTAACCACTCAGCCATCCTGAAAAACGGTTTCAGCTCTGTGTTACATTGCTCATTGAATATATTTGTTCATTGAATATATTAATTTAATATATTTGTTATATTTTTGAATGGAATGGGACTGTACACTGGTGGTTCCCAGGGGAAAACAGGGTTATTGAGCCATTGGGTATTCTGAGAATAAATTGGGTGGGTGAATATAACCGTGTGGTAAAGTAAAACAGTCTTCTTAGATGAAGCGCTACAGATGCAGCCCCTGAAAGTGTATAAGACTTACATTTATAGTACTGCTGACACAAATGGAGCCTCTACATCAGACCGAAATACCGATGTGTTCGCTTAGTTGTGCGTAGGATCTCCTCATGAATCTGTCTCATTCATCAGTGGAAATAGAAGCCGTCACTGTAAACTCGGCCGTGATGTTCCACAGATGTACAGTGTGCCTTTCCTCTTGTTGTATTCAAGAGTACTCACTGTGTGAGCTCCTCACTGCGTTTCCTTTTCTTTTCCTGTGATTATCTACGTGGAGTGTGGTGACAAAATAGTCTTGAACATTTTCGGTTTGTGAAAGGAAACACTAAAGAAAATACAAGTGATTAACTTTTAAAATATCGACAGTACAGCTAGAAGAGTGGAAGATAAAATACGATTTATAATTAAATTCACAGTACACTTAAGGAAAACACAAACGCCCGAACAGGGACTTGAACCCTGGACCCTCAGATTAAAAGTCTGATGCTCTACCGACTGAGCTATCCAGGCTCTGGACGGTGAATGACACTGTCGTGATCCTCTCAAGTCTCTTCTTGTGCCGAAGCGCAGTCATACAGTACCTGACCCGTCTGGAATGTCTACTGACAGACTTTATCCAGAAGCGACGGCACCACTCCCAGTAGAATGAGTGAGAAATACAGCATGACATGGGGAGGTAAGGGGCTCCCACAATTCATCTTTCCTCACATTACTGATTTTTTCAATAGCATTTTGACCTTTTATCACATTCAGATTTTTTCGCATTTAATAAGATCTTTTAATCAAAAACATTAAGAACAAAAACAAATTGAACATTTTTTGGAACAACAATTAAAAAACTTTCAATGCCTTGGTTCTATAAGTGTGCACACTTTTTTGTTAAAAATTAAAAAACATTTTGTTAAAATTCAATAAAAAGTCTATCAGCAGCAAGAAATTATTCTGAAAGTAAGATTTTTTTATATCATAAACTGTAAGACACGAAGAGAGTTTACAGGTCGTATCCTTCGCTTTGTCTTTTAAATTAAGCGTTCGGGATTCAAACCTGTGTTCGGACTGTTGTGTTTCTTGAATTTCTTGTAATCATCAAATGTCGTTGTTTGGTCCATCAGTTTTTTTCTCGGTTGTACAATGGAATTCGCGCAGCTTTCAGCTCAGTGTGGAGTCCAGAGGGAGGACTCGCTCACTGAATGATCTCTCAAGAAATCCCGGGTGAGATTCAAAAGGTGTCTTCTTCAACAGCCACGACACGTCTGAAGACTAATAAAATTAGTTTAAATCATTTGGTAGTTAACAGAACTAAATGCTTTAGAGGTACATTTAAAACAGCAGAGCAACACCGTAGCACTTCGAGTGTGCCTGAGTTTAATTGTGTGAACTTGGCTCTCTATGAACATGAGCAAAGAGTTCACATTCAACAGAAGATTGCAATGTGAGCACAGAAATATAAAGCACCTGGAGATGCTGGGACCTCATACATGCAAAGCATGCGGTCTACCACTGAGGTATATCCCCAAAAGACTTATTAACGGAACTGAGATGTGCTGATGCTCTCTGAACACAATCCACCACTAACGAAGGATGCCTGCAGTTTCCCACTTTTGTGTTTCCTCTACTACAGAGTAAATTCATAGGAATGAAGAAATAAGGAAGGAAAAATAACCGCATCGAAGCTTCCAGAGATTGGTTAAAATGAATCTGTTATTTTTATATCCAGACACACGGGCGACGATGATTGATTTATCGACGGGGAGTGCTTTTTTACCTCCTCACTCGACTACCTTGATTAAACTACGCATAGAACAACAGCAGTACAGATGATTTTCATGGACCGACTTGTTTTGTACAACTCGAGTGATAAAGTCCTGTCTGCAAATATTGTAGAAGAACGAAAAAGGGTGAAACAACGCTCCAACCACAGGAATGGTAACAGGAAGGATCATGTTATTTAATATGTCCTTTGGAGATGCCTTGTCAACGCACACAGGCATTAGAGCTGGACAAATAATTGATAGTGGTGTTTGTAAACAATCATGAAACATGTTATTTCTAAACCAGGAAGAAAGGAGCAGACTAAAACTTTAAGAGACAGAAACAACACCTTATCACAGCTAACATTAATTACAATGACATCACAATAAAAGAGCGGAGCCTTGAGTGAATCAAATTAGTTTTCATTGGACGTCTGTCTCTTCATAACTTTGTAGGTGAGAGGGAGGATTGCGGAAATGTGCCGGTGTTTCTCAGAAGTGCATTGGTGGTATAGGTGCCTTCTAAATAATCGAGTCGGGTTTGAATCCCGGTAAGTGCATCCCCAAATCTTTTCAAGAAAATCTGTGATCCGGTAACATATCTTTTCAAACTAGCATTCAAGGTAGGATACGTGTTCTTAAATACCAAAAAACTCTATAAGGAAAAAGCAGATCTCTGTACACAAGACGGCAGTGCGATCTTAGAATTCCTGTGTTGTTGACGGATTCAGACTCCTTCTCAGAGGTTTTTGCTCGCCAAATAACTTTGCAGCTGAGGAAGAGCACCCTGAAAATACCAAACACAACCAGCGAGCATGTTGGTTGCTCTTGCTCTTAATGCAAGAGCTGTTTTTTTAATAATTATTAACCAAAAACAGCAGCACAGGTAGGTCGCATTTGTGATTATGTCACTTCTCTGCTTCAGCAAGGTCAATAAAAGACTCTGAAAGTATTAAAGCAAAACTGAACTCAAAATCATATTAGGAATTCTGAGCGATATATCCATACAGGTAATCCAAAAAGAATGTTGAAATATTTGAATATCATTTCTCTATATATTTCGCTGCTTTTTACCAGGAGTAAAACTATTGGATTGAAGGAATGCTAACCGCTGGGTTAAAATGTATAGTTGTTATTTGGAGAAATCTGTAAACTCGTGATCTTATATGTTTTGAAAGACAGCACAGGAAAAAACAACAGTGCTGATTATTTTCCGGAGACGGAGCACTGATGACCTATCCGAGCTGATTGATAAAGCCCACTCAGTGGATACTCTAGCAGAACGTCAAAGAACATTCACCTCTGTATCCAAAGAAACCACAGGAACAACATCAGGAAGCACAATCAATTCCCCTTTTAATTTTTTCCTGTAAGGTATGCTATGTGAATTCATGAAGTTAATCCTCTGATCTCTTTTGAGCACGAACAAAGTATTTCTGATGGAGCGCTATGTTCAAAGATAAGCTATTACCCCTGGCAATGATTCGGCGTGAAGAATTAAGAGTTTCACAGACAAAAGCAGCTCACCACCACCGCCAATATTAAATGTACTTGCCGGTACACTATCATGTGTACTGCCTCAAAAGTGAACCGGCAGATGTTGTTCCCTACATAAAGCTGAACGTGCCAAAGAGAATTTCTGTTGAGAAAACAAAATATTTTTTCTGCCTTGATGTTAAGCCTGTCTTTTAGAAAGTCTATCTCTAAACACCTCCTGCAGCCTAACAAAAAGCGCTTTTACTGATCGTATTGCAGGTCTTAAAACACTAACATTTGGCAGCGGTGGGATTCGAACCCACGCCCCCAGAGAGACTGGAGCCTAAAATCCAGCGCCTTAGACCGCTCAGCCACGCTACCTTCCTCCATGTCCATCTTACTCACATTGCTGGCTTGGAAAATGCCGGGGGCTTCAGCTCTTGTCGTTGGATCTAATGATATCATGACATGTGGAAGTGACTGCACCTTCATCTTCTGAGATGCTTTCAATAGCACAAATGCTACTTTCACTGGCACAAACAGCAATAACGAAAGAGGTGGGTTTCATCCTTTGTGCTGTTTGTAGGGGTGCAACTCTATGTCGATCTACTGACTTGAAGAGCAAAAATCAAAATCTTCTGCTATTACTGTTGCTTTTTTCATAGTTTCTTTAAATCCTTCATTTGAACATAGATTTTGAAGGATATTGATGATAATACCACATAAATTGTGGTTTTCTTGTGATCGCCAATTTTATTCAAATACCAGCCTTTTTTACAGTTCCTTGCGTGTTTCACAAGGTATAATAGCCCCCCTCGCATCCTCAGCTAACATATTTTAAAATTACAATAGATTATACAGCATGCATGTTGACATTTATATTAAAATTAAAGTAAATATACCAGAATATATACAGTGCTAACCCAATAATTCTTGTCAGGTTCTCCAACAAATCTGCGTTGTTATTTTAACATGTTTCAGCTGAGGGTGCAACAGGAGTATAAATGAATTTTCCCGCCACCCGTTCAAAGACCAAATTCCATGAGTGAACATTATTTTCTCAGAAGTTGCCGGCATTGGACTTTGCCGGTGGTAATGAATTATGTCCACAACTGTTGTAGTAGTTCCTTCTTGAAATTCGACACGTGCAAAGCACTCGTAATATCATAGGTGTTAAAGTTCGCTGAGTCTATTCGAGTCATGGTGTGTATCCCTGCCTATCATTGGGAGACGGGTAGCTTTTTTACACTCAGATTCCAATCTTCAATGCTTTGTGTGAGAGCTTACATAACTTTCATTTTCTCACATTTTCTAACGACTGTTCCAAAGGGGCACCCTGTCAATTCCGAATACTTTTCAAAAATCTGCCTGCATGTTTGATTATTGTCATTTCATTTCGAAAAGTTCAATATTGATCATAACTAAAGAAAATAATGATCACGAACAAAAAAGGGATAAAGATGCAAGTCGATCTTGAATCACAGCTGGGTGACACGGGCTTCTGTTCTGATATGGTTGTACGAGAAACAGGAGGAATCGCCAATCTCCTATAGAACATGAGTTGAATCAGGAGTGAGACATTTCGTAAACTCGTGCATATGTCAACGCCTGACTAACTCGTAAAACTAACATTAAGTTGTCAGAGACATTCATTTATATACAAACAAGAGACAGACCAAGTAATAATTCTACATTAGTTCAGGTGGGTAAACCTGAACTAACTAACTAATAAACCTATTAATAATTCTACATTAACGTGTCCTATACTGATCAGACTAATTGACATGGTCTGATTCAGAGCCTGTGCAGTTCGTGCTAATTACAACAAGGGCAGTTCTGAACCCTCATCACCGAACTGAGCACAAGTTCAGCTGTTCTCCAGTTTTGTTACGCATGGTTTTTCATTGCAATTGAGTTCAGAGCTGGAGCTGAACTCCAGACAGTACAGTGTTTTGGGTAAGTTGTCGAAATTCGCATGAGGCTGCAGACAACTTACCCAAAGTGTTTTCTATAGCTTTCAGGTGCAGTTCATTTATATAAAAGAATGTAAGTGGTATAAACTCAACAAGCCAGACGGCAGTCGAACCTATAATTTTCTGACGCGAGGGCTGACGCGTTATTCATTACGTCACTGACCCTGCTATTGCAGGGCTAAAAAAACACGTTTTCTACATTTTTGTCTGTTTAAAAATCACTCTCTAAAAAAGACAAAGGGTTTGTGTGTCGTGCTAAAATTCTGCTTCATTTCGAATGCAAATAAAAACCGTTTTGTTCCAAGAAATCATACATTTGTCACATCCTTCATACTATACTTCCCTCTTGTATTAGTAAAGCATTTTGATTTAAACTGAACAATATATGAAAGGTTTCATCTATACACTTACACATAATAAGTATACAAATAAATACTCGGAAGAAGCTGCAGCTCAGGTATTAGAGAGATTTAAAATCAGATCGGAGGATTTAGAGTCCAGAGTGAAAACCAACAGCTGACACAGGTCTTTTATAGAACCGTTTTGATTTCCTCTACTTTGTCCCCGTGACGTCATTGTCCTGCTCGCAGCCGAGCCCGACACACATCTGGTTTTTGTCGCTGGGCGCACACCCTGCGGTCCATGCGGGTCCTAATACCCCAGTACAATGACGGGGACACTAAACTGTAAACAGGTGCCGTCCTTCGGCTGAGACGTAAAACCGAGGTCCTGACTCTCTGTGATCATTCAGGAGAATGGTGGTGGTGGAGGGGAGTCCCCATTACCTGTAAAGCGCATTGAGTGGAGTATCCAGAACAGCGCTATATAAGTGTAAGCAATAATGATTATTATAATTATAATGTAAAATGCAATAAAAAAATCAAACTTTGATTCAAAATAGATTAATGTAAAAACTGATAAAGCTAATGCTTTTTTCAGTGCTATATCTACTTTTTTTTAAAAAAGCGAAGTCTGTCGCGATTGTGAGAGTTAGAGAATGTGTTCCTGCGGGTGCCTTCATATCATGAGCGTCAGTCTCGCCCGTAGCTGCGAGAAGGTTAAAAGCGCACAAGTGATCTGTAGACGATGTTCGGGGAAGAAATAATTCTGTTTTCAGCACAGGGAGTGAGAATGAGCTCAGCCCGGCTCCCAGCAGAATCCATTCTGGTTTGGTTATTGTTAGACTGTGCGTCTGAGGCTCTTTGGATCGCAACGTAAAAAAAACAATTGCTCACATCGTGTGACTTCCACGACAGGAAGGAAAGATATCACTTTAAA
The DNA here is from genome assembly GCF_040954835.1 of Lepisosteus oculatus. NCBI lineage: Eukaryota > Metazoa > Chordata > Actinopteri > Semionotiformes > Lepisosteidae > Lepisosteus > Lepisosteus oculatus. The sequence continues at coordinate 11,870,746 of NC_090709.1, read as the reverse complement.
AAATCAGAACTGAAAATTTGGATCCTGGGCCTCAACTTAAAAATAAACAGAGTTTAACGACAGGAAATTGATTCCAGTTGTCAGATCACGTATACGCATACCTTAGCTTTGTGCAACAATCTGAAACTTTCAGGTACCATAAATAATATTATTGCTAAACAGATGCCATTCTAATCTGCAAGCGACCAGAATATAGAATACAAATTTTTGTATAAAAATGCATTAAGTCCTGTTCTACACCTGCATGCTTTGGAAGCACTGGCCTACCTATATCAAAATATCAGATTGTGTTTCTGCAACATTTCGTGCATAGTACGCCATTTTATCTAAAACAGTCACAACGAGGGCTTTACATGCAGACTGGGGTATTTTCCCCTTTTATATTTTTGCCACTTTATATCGAACCTGTTATACTCCCAGAAGTGCACAGTAGCTTGTACTTAATAAAAATGTACAATTCACCGCTGGTATAAACAGATGTGTGCCGTGTTTGCCTTTGTAAGCATTTGTTTAAAAAATAAGTTCACAATACGATAAAAACACAGAAGACACAAACTTTATAATACAACGATACAAAATCAATACCAAATCATTATGCCAGTTAGGTAACTATCCTTTGAAAACAGAGAACTGCTTTATATCTACAAAAAACTTGACATTTGTATGTATTTTTGGATTACAAAGCAGACAGTGTAGTCCCTTAATTCAAAGATCAGATCTTGGCCAAAACAAGACAATCAGACGTGGGCTGAATTCGGAACAGGAGCCTTTGCTTCGTCGATTATTGAGCTTTTGATCAATGTCTGAATAAAACAGATTCGCTTTTTTAACTCTTTGATTAAAGTACACGAAAAGCACCTTCCTTCGAGCTGGAATCAAACCAGTGACCTAAGGATTCCCCGCTGACTCCACTACAGTCCCCCACTCTACCAACTGAGCTATCAAAGGGATGCTGCAGCATTGCTCTCTGGCACATACTGCCCAATGAAGTAAAATGTGAAATGGGTGATTTAAATCCCACTTCGAAATCAAGTTTCCAACTCGTTTCCTTAGTCTCATTTACCTTGAATTTAAGCCACGAACCAGGATTCTACTGTATAAACTTCCAGGGATATTACAAAATGTTTGATGGGGCATCAATCATTCCAGGCGGAAATTGATTCCTTTTTTTTCTCGAGGGATCATATTAAACATTTTATTAGTATCGAGAGGAGGATCACCAGTAGACACAAAACAACCAGTTTCTTTCTGTCTTTATTAGAAAGTAGCGTTTGTGCTACAGTAATAATATTTTCGTGGAAATAAAGAAGTTGTAAATTTTAAAAATTTATATTTGAATCGAAATGTGGTTTTGAGTTAAATATTAGCGTGTTCATGTAATTAGTTTGTGTTTGTCATTACTATATATATTGCCATGTTACTAGAATTTGTAACTGAAGTTAACTAGTTGTGTTTTTTATGATGATTAGACATTTGAATACAATATTGTATATAATGTATAATTTGAACTACATATTGTTCAGGTGTGAATAATTGTATATTTTAAGAATACATTTCTAAAACAAATCATTGGCTTTATTTACTAGTTTCTACACCTATAAAATTCTTTCTTTGATGTATAATAGACATCAAAGAAAGATGTCTATTATACATCAAAGATGAGCAGTGTGTGTCGTGTTCACAGCTGATAACTAGAAGATGTCTGGAAGAGGCAAAGGCGGAAAGGGACTCGGGAAAGGAGGTACTAAGCGTCACCGTAAGGTTCTCCGCGACAACATCCAGGGAATCACCAAGCCCGCCATCCGCCGCCTGGCTCGCTGTGGGGGAGTAAAGCGGATCTCCAGGCTGAACTACGAGGAGACCCGCGGGATGCTGAAGGTGTTCCTGGAGAACTTCACCTGCACCGAGCACGCCAAGCACGCCAAGAGGAAGACCGTTACTGCCATGGACGTGGTGTATGCGCTGAAGCGCCAGGGCCTCACCCTGTACGGCTTCGGAGGCTAAACAGGAGCGGAGCTTCACTACCGGACCCCGACGTATAAACCCAAGTGACCCAGTGACATTTGTCACTGCTGAGGTTGCTTTATGGGTCTATTTTCTATACTGTGCTGATCAATTGGAAATCAAATGGCAAGAAAGACCCGTTCCCACACCTAAGGTCAAATATTAGGAATCAAAACTGCTCGAGTGTATGGAAGCACACAGCTTTATCAAGATTTCCAATCACAATATCACATAACTCTATTGAGTTAGTTTACATAAATGCTATTTCATGCAGTAATTCCTTATAAAATGCTGCAGTCTGGGCCTAAAATAGGTCTGGGGTGTCCCCCACCCACATCAGTAGTTGAAACTGTACATCTTTTCCCAAGCAGACTGTGACAGCTTATATTTGCTTTAAACACAACCCTTGCACCCCTTCTCCTGTAGCCTCCTGTTACCCGTTAGAAAACTTTATATCACATCTTTATACTGTTTTAGTCTAAAAACAGGACAGATGTGCTCCTGTGTCCCCCAGTTACTGCACACTGTAAGATTATTTCACTTTTATTTAAATCCTGAGATAAATTTAGGAAGGCTACAGAGGGGTTTACTAGATTAAAACTATTAGTTCACGCACGGCTCTCGTTTCAGCTTCTGACAATTGTGAAATCAAGCCTCTTTCTTACAATTTCTCCAAAAAACACCTTTTTTTTAGTAACTGCACACCAGCTTATTAGTAGTTTTGTCTTTGGGGTTTTATATCTCGGTATAACATTAAAGTCGCACAATAATTTCGACAAACTGGCGGCTCCCTTTTCTCCTCCTTGGGAGTCTTTTTACCTCCCATTTGCAGCGCTCGCACTTCTGCATGCATGCTTCGCGAGTTATTAAATCAAATCTGTCTCCGCTGTCCATAATATCAGGAAAGCATAGTTGTACATTCTTGGCAACATCAGGTTTTAACCCACTCAAGTAAATTTGTTTTATTACTGTGGAAGTATCTTCATTCACTTCCTTCTCATCGGCTAACCCCGAGTATACTATCCATAAAGCTATAAACCTTTCTGTAAAATCTGAAACATCCTCACTTCCTTCTGCTGACATGCTGTTACTTTTCTCTAATCAGATTTCGGTGGGTAATGCTCTTTCAAAAATCTCCACACTAATTCCCACCCTTCTCCTTGATTCTCTCTTCTATTTCTTCTTTTGCTGTTTCTTTTTCTGCATATATAACTTCGTTTCGTTCAGCCATTGCTTTTAGCTTTTCCATCAGAGATTTTTGCGTCTCATCTATGATATTCTGTTGAATTCTCAAATATTCCTCTAAATATTGTTTATTTTTATCCAAATGTTCATACACTTTTCTACATTTCTGTTCAGCCTAAATTCCGTCTGACATATTTCTTTTAAGTTTCACTTTGGATTAATCAAACTTTTTTTTTTCTTCACACTAAACCATTTTCACCTCTCCCACGTGCCCCGCGGAGCCCCCCAGTCGAGACAAACTGACGAACTATCAAAATTCGGGAACACAGACCAGGTTCCAAATCCTGGCTTTAAACACACAGTTGAATCGAGTTACCATTTTCGGCTCTTCTGTGAGTACAGTTCTAGTTACTACCTTCAGCCGTACTGCAGTCGTGTACCAGGATGCAACACCTGGATTGTTTCGCACGGGCAGGGCGAGATGCTATTCCTTCAGCAATCCCTTTTTTTCTACCCCACCTTTACAAAACAGGCATCTAAAAACACATACACCATTAACTCATTTTTCTGTTGTACTTGCTTCAGCACCACAGCAACATGGAGAGGACAAGGGACTTTTTAGAAAAGAGGAGTCCTTACCTCTTTTTAGAAGCGGCCGCCTAACTTTTCCTCTCCATGTCCGTGTGGTTTAATTTAGATGGATACTTCTTCATCATTTGGGTCACGTATCCGCCAATCTGCCTCCTCCTTTTTAGAGGACGTTGTAAACCTTTAGGAACAATATAATCTAGCAACAAGGTTATGTAACTGTAATTAGGCTTAAGACAATCAAGAACAAGGCTTGCCTTTCTTCGAAATTCTTTACGGTCATCAGGCAATTTAGGAAAAGTCTTAACTAATGCAAATAATTCACTAGGAGACCAATGTCAATGTTCCTTCTGGACCTGTCAAAGTGCACATTGGCATTTCATGAACAAGTGAAAAGGCTTTGGCTCCTGACCGCTTTCTAGTTTCGGTGGAGACTTTTTCTTTTTAGAAGGCATGGCCATGACTTTAGCTGCAGCTTGCTGTTCTTTAGTTTCAAGACTAGTCTTTTTTGAAGCTTCCCATTATTTCTGTGATTCTTCTTTCCATTACATACGTTTTCCAATTCACTTTCTTTCCTTTCTTCTCCTTCTCTTCTAAGTTTCCCCTTCTTCAGGAAACTTCTTTTTCCTAATTCAACTTTCCTCTGTCCATTCTGATTCACTTACAAAGATCCTTCATAGTTATGGGCCCCTAATTATCATATATAAATTATGTGCAAGTTCCCTTACACCTATTACCCTAGCTTTACAGTTCATGAACATAAAACATTTTTTTTTACTCTAACCCAGGCTATAATTGTTTCTCTGAATTTGTCGTACATGTACTTTTGCTGGACTGCTCTGTCCCACTTTCGTCTTTGAATTTTAATTTCCCATTTTTACCGATCGGTGCCTTACTTAGAACCTTATCACATCAACTACTCCGCAGAGCAAAAACCACACGTCTGTGTTAAGATAAGTTCTTTATATGAGTCCCAGACTCATCAAACCCGCGTGAGAACACCCCTGTGGCTCGCTTCTCAAACTATTAATTTTTAAGGATCACTTACTGGCGTCAGACAGCTGCCAATTCTCCAGACGCGTCTCTGGAAGGATAAACAATTTATCCTCCGAGGTTCGTCCAATTTTGCTAAAATTGTCAGGGACGGATGGAGTTTCAGCAGCCGTTCGCGTTCAGGTTTCTGATCCCGGACGAGCCCTCAAATTGTCATGGAACTATCAAGGAAGCCACAAGAGAAAGTTCTCACCTGAGTAAGGTCTTTATTTCAATATTGCAAGCCCTGCTGCCACTTCGCAAAGTGCAACCAGAGACTCAATTTGTTACAAGCAGTACAGGGTTTTTAAAAGACGATGCGCTGTAAAAAAGCTCAGCGCTTTGTCCCTTCTAAAAGTTCCCCTTTCCCTAAGAGAAAACAGATTACATCAAAAAGCGAGAGAAGAACCAATAAGATTTGTTATTCAAAGCTAATACAGTTACTTTCAGCTAATTCTAATGACCCAGACAGCATATATTGTTTTGGTACATTGTCTTCTAAAGTAACCTAAACAGTGTACTTTGTTGATGCACTGTTTTCTAAAATTCTGCACGTACTGTAGCACAGCATTTACATCCTTGAAATATATTATCTTAAAGCACCAATATATTTTTTGCAAAGCTCTCTACATTTTAAGAATCAATTTACTTATTAGATTTCCACTTCAAGACTTGTTCAGCTGGCGTTCTAGGAGTCGCGTTTTTCAGAATTGTATTGAGATCGTTTTCCACAGAGCTCAGATGTCAAAGCACAGCAGCAGCTCTCCACAGCGATCCTCTATAGTGCCCTTTCTCTGGCAGCTCCGTCCTCATTGGAAGGAAGCAAGAGTGAAAGGCTGAAGTGAAATAGAGCGGGGACGAAGGCAGTGAAGAGAGAGAACGTGGGAAGAAGAGAAAAACGCAAGGGAAAAAAAGCAGCGTCGTAAAAGAGGTGACGGAGCTGTCCTCTCTATAAGAAGGGTGCCAGCGAGCCTTGCTCTCGCTTACGGCCACACCCCCTTGAGCACGCCTGATCTCGTCTGATCTTGGAAACTAAACAGGGATGGGCCTGGTTAGTACTTGGATGGGAGACCGCCTGAGAATACCAGGTGCTATAAGCATTTAAGCGCAGGAGGCGACCTATCCCTGCTCGCTCATTCCCCTGTTCACACGAGCAGTGCGGCATGTCCGTCTGTTTATTTGTCAGCTTTGGAGAGACACGGGTGCTTGTGTATTAGCGTGAGCGTTTTTTATTCTGATCAGGAACAGTTTTACAAGTCCGCAAAGGATCGAGGAAAGGTTTATCGCCAGCTGAAAAGAGACACAGCGCTTCGGCTGTGGAGACTTGTTCGGCTGGCGTTCGGGGAGTCGCGTTTTTCAGAATTGTATTGAGATCGTTTTCCACAGAGCTCAGATGTCAAAGCACAGCAGCAGCTCTCCACAGCGATCCTCTATAGCGCCCTTTCTCCCGCAGCTCCGTCCTCATTGGAAGGAAGCAAGAGTGAAAGGCTGAAGTGAAATACAGATGCAGCCATTCAAAATGAGCGTTAAAAACCCGCGGTAAAGTAACCAACCCGCAGGGCACCGTAGGGCACCGCGGTAAGTGATTGGCTGGCCAAAATGACCGACAGGGGCACTCGTGGTGCATTGGTTGGTAGTGAAAAGATTTAATAATTTAATGTCTTTACTGTGCACGTTTCAATCCGCTTAGTTTTGAATATTTATACGGAATTTTACCACTAAAGGGAAATTTTAGTAGCTGAGCATAAAAAGAAGAGGAGCATAACGCATCTGAAGGTCATAAACGATATTAATTTAGGGACATAAACATTACTGTATGTACATAAACTGTACTGTGTATGGCTGGTCTTGATAGTTTAAAGAAAAAATACACACCAGTCTTCCATTTCTCCCTAAACATTTTATGCATGAAAGTTTTATGAAACGGTACCCAAATATGTGATTGCTGTATAGAATAAATTTTAATTTTTAAAAATTATATAACACGAAAATTAAGCTGTTTACATCTTCCGCCTGAGAACAGTCACCCGTTGCTACCCAACGCAGAAACACAGCCACTAACTAGCAAAGAGAGGACATTAGCTAGCCAATATGATAATGAAATAAATGATTATTTTGTTTATTTCTTTTGCACATTTATTTGAACATTTCCATCGATTGTACAAGCACTTGGAAACTGTCCAATCCCTAGTTCATCAAGCATTTACCAGTCTGGCGCCGGTCTGTGTCTTCTAGGATATAATGCCAGCGAACTCTTGTTTTTATGTCCACTATAACTACGCTGGGCAAACGTTCCGGGGTCAAATTCTTCCAGCACGGGGGTACCTTTAAAGCGGAGATGACGGCACCGAAATTTTTTGGCGCGCCTTCTCTTTAAAGCCCTGGCCAAATATGAAGACAGTACGTACAGTTATAATTCAAACGGAATTAAAAACTACACATCCCAGTTACCATGGTGGTGCTTGTGATCATTGCGTTTAACCAACGAAACAGGGCGAAAAATCAGTCACATGACTTTGGGGCAGAGTTTCGAAAGCTTAACCTATCAGCAACAAAGCTAAATTTACACGATAGGCTACCTCAAACTGTCAGTTACACGACTGTGTATGTCGCTTAAGCCACACCTATTTGGCATTTTAGTTATGGAGGCGAGAAGACGCCCCCCCCCTCTCTCTGGGTGTCTGATTTGCCGCTATCTTTAACTGTTCGGTGTCCGAATCGGAGTAGCTACGCGTACGAAATAAAGTTAATCCCAACTACAAAACATATATTTTTGTGGTAGGAGGGCGCAAAACATCAGTATTTTCTGCTATTAATTACTGTACGATTTAAAGTTGAAATCTGAGCCTAGATATAAAGTTAGATATAAAGTTAAAATCTCGACAAAGCAATGTAGGAAATACAGAGAAAATAAATCCTTTCTGACATCTAAAATCAGTTTCGATCAAGGTCTCTAAAACGAACAAGAAAAAGAGGATTTTCGGAGGGCAATTACTCTGTGTTTATATAGAATAACTGATTTTTGAGCAATCTAATTTCTTGTTCGTTTAAAACAGTGAAATGTCAGCTGCAAAAGATCGCACCAGAAACAGCACTCTCTCTGCCTGTCATAGACGTTCAGGAAAGGCTGGATGAAGTCATGTCAAGTACAATAATTCGGTGATCAATAATAACAGTTGTAGGACAGTATATAAGGAGGATAAGGATTTTGAAGTTGACTCGAAATCTGATAGGTAACCAGTGCAAGGACTTGAAAACAGGTATAATGCATCCCTGATAGGATTCTTGCTGTCATATTCTGAACATATTGAAGATTGCTCAGTGTGGATTTAATTTCCCCAGTGAACAGGATGTGCATTTATTAATTCTAGAAAAAAAGCCTTTCTTGATTTCTCTAGTTCTTAGTTTCTCTAGTTCCCTTTAAAATAAACTATTATTCCACAATGCAGAGTATTACATGGCCAGTATTTACACATGATATTTGTGATTTAAAGAAATTAACACAAGCAGCTTTTGGAGATTTAAGTGTTGGCTGAGTTATTGCAGGATAAAAGACTAGAGATGTTGGCAAGAAGAAGATAATTTGGGGAAAGCTGAGGAATACACTTATAACAAGAACACTTCCTAATGGGGTTAGGCATACTTTTGATGAAGATTATGAAGTTAACAGACTATATGTTTACATAGATACTGAAATAAGGATTGTATTTTAGATTATGTGTAGTTGCTAGCATTGAACTGTGTGTTGGATGCACATGAATTGAAGGAATGGGCAAACATAGCTGATGCGGATCCACAGAGCCAGCATATTAAGATGTTTATAATTAGAGGCAATTTGTTTAAATAACTAGGTATGGATACTGATGTGCAAGAGAGGTGGAAAGGCTGTTTCCTTAAGCCAGCACTATAAAATATTTTATTCTCAGTGAGATGCTGCCATTTCATAGTGGGTTTCTAACACTGTGTATAGTTCCATCCACACAGTGCCTTTACTTCCATCCATTTCTAATCTCTTTATCCAGTACAGAGGATTTGGAGCCTATCCCAGTAAGCAACGGACACAAGGCAGAATACACCCTGGACATAGTGCCAGTCCATCACAGGACAGACAGACACAAACACACACACACCAGGGCCAGTTTTCCCATAAACCAATTAACTTACCAGTATGTTTTGGAGTGCGAGAGAGAGTCATATCACACATATGGAGAAAAACCATCTAACCCAGAGAGAACATGTAAACCCCACACACACAGGATGGCAGGAATTGAACCTAGGACCCCACTACTGCAAGATAGCAATGCTAACCACTTTGTCACCATTATAAATGGATGGATATCTTAGTTATCTTTCTAGTTCACAGGTTTGCATGCATAATTTAATTTTGAAAGCCACTGAGACATCAGGTACTACTGTTGTATTTATGAAAAAGAAACAAAACAAAAAACATACTAACAACTGTGCCATCCTACTTCTTAGTTAATACATTGTATTATTCATAAACAGTTAACATTGTTAGCAAAATATTTTGAATTATATTTAACCCTATTTTTTCTTTATTGTTGTATTTAACTTATTATATGATAGTCAGACGTAATGTATATTTGAACAATGAAAATATATTTTTACAAGATGCGGGGGAAAGTGCAACAGCTTATTACAGAGCTTAATTTAATATTATTGATTGCTAATAGTTTATGCTAACACCTAACTTTCTTAATTAGATGTATTTAAAACAGTGAACTAAGTGTAACATACTATTCAGAAATACAATCGAAAATAGTTTTGTGGTGTTTGTATGGATGAAACGTTTCTAAAATGTATAACGTAACAAAATTAAAGACGATTCTTTAATCTACTTTACGAGTACAACCCCCTCTCTGCCGGAGTGCTGGCTGTGACGAATTAAACCGGTTTCACAGGTTTCAATCACAGACCATGTGACATGGGAGTCAGGAAACTAACACACAGCGCCACCGGATTTGATAACGCTATAAAAACGCTATAAAATAATGTGACTAGGCACCGAACAAGTTTACAGCACAGTACAATAATAAATGCTGACCATGACTTTAGAAGCATAAATTGCCTTACACTCAATTTAAACACAAGCTGTCTTTAGCCCTCTAAGCTGGTTCATACAGAAATGTAGAGATCCAGGCTCAGAACACACAGCTTCATTAGCGAATACATATGCAGGACAACTAGAGAAGACGTTTTACAGAGGATGGATTTTTAGAAACATCCCATCAGTGACATCACTGAAGTCAACTCCTAGGTACTGTAACTGTCGTGTGGATAGTTTCACAAGAATCAGACAAAGGTTTAAGCATCACTTGTTCTAGATAAAACTGCAAAAAAAAACAACAACCCATAATGTACTTCTTTGCGGCTCTGTTTGCCCAAATCATATATTCACAACTTCAAATTTAGAAAATAATATTACCTACCCAAAATCCGCAATATGGAAAAAGAACCTGTGTAATTGTTGATAGATGATGTACTCGTAACATTTTTACAAGACGAACTACAACATTTAAAAAATGACTTGTATGTACTTGATATCTCTAATCAATCCACGGCGACATTGTTAAAGCAGAGTCCCAGTAAAACAAAACTAAAGCGCCCTGCGCATACCGTTTCGCGCTTCTTATTAGTTGCTCAAAAGTAATTTGACCGTATGAAATGCATAATATAAACCTAGAAACATATACGTGAGCAGTATTTACGTACTGTAGTATCGGTGTTAAGACATACCTCTCAAATACTGTAAATCAAGTTAAAAATATCTCAAGACCGATTCTGGTCATAATGAAACCATGTTTCGTGTATGTTTTCTTTAAAGTACCGAGACCAGCCATATACTGTATGTTTATGTTCCAAAATTAATATAGTTTATGGCCTTCACACGCGTTGCAGTATGCTCCTATTCTTTTTATGCTCAGCTACTAAGATTTCCCTTCAGTGGTAAAATTAGATATGAATATTCAATACTTAAACGGGCACAGTTAAGACATTAAATATACATATACATACTGTATACAGTACAGTTTTCATACAGTAATATGTTTATGTTCCTAAATCAATCTCTTTTATGAGCATGTGAAAGGCATGGTGAATCGATTATCAAAAATTACTGTACTTTGCATGATTGGAAACAAATGCGTGATTGCGAAATGCTGTGGTGTTACTTTTACAAAGACAGTCAATGAAAAAAAGAATGTTGACCAGGGCAATACTTTGAGTTTACACTTACAGCTTGTCCAAGGTCATTCATTATTAATACTATTAGTAATATCTTCGTTAAAGACTTTGATGGCCACAGCTCAAACATGAGAGGTTGAGCTTTATTAGCTCCACCTTGCCGAAATTCTGGATACTATTATTTTGCTTGTCATATTATAGGAGAATTTACGGTAACTAGCTGTATTTACCGGTAACTCGCGGTATTTACCGGTAACTTGCGGTAGACTGCGTACAGCGTCCCGGAAAATAATGCGGTATTGCCCATGCATTTTGAATGGCAGCATCTGTATGTCCCCCAGCTCTGAGCCCATTGGGCCTGCTGGTGTGACCAGAGCTGCAGGGTCGCCATGCTGGTGGGGGTCAGTTCGGCTTTTCTGTTGGAATGAACAGGGGGGTTACATGATGGTGCTGTCTGTGGTCTGGCTGTCCTGCTGGTCTGGATGAGGGGTGCGTAGTGTGGTGCAGGTTCTTGTCCCATCCTGCTCTTGGTCCAGGTTGGAGGGTTGCACCGATTCTGAGTCTTGTTAGCTGGTATGGATGGGTTTGGGGGTGTTGATACCAGAGTGGTCCAGGGGGGGTGCAGGTGTCTCGGGGCATTCTTGTTTTTCTGTGAGTTCAGGTTGATTCTGTTGGTTTTGCCACGAATCTCCCTTACGCAGGCAAGCGCTCCCGCATTCCTACGAGCTCTCCCCATACCAAACGTGCACGCGTCAATCAGTCCTCTGCTTAAACCCTCATCTGCCCCCCGGTCATTGCTCACGATTGAGATTCTCTCCAGGAGCTTACGTACTAACTACACCTTTGCCTTACTACGACTTCTCCCCTGGACCTCGACCCCGCTTTTCCGACTACCGCTTTAGCCACTCGATTTTGTACCTTCGCCTGTTTTAAGCTTTCTCGGATCCTGACCCCAGCCTGTCTCTTCGTTTACGCCTCTGCCTTCTGAATCCACACCGACGCAACTTCTACGCCTTCCCGGACTCCGACCCCTGCCAGTCCCTCGACTACACTTTCGCCTGTCGATTCTGTGCCTACGCCTGTGCTACGTGTGGAAGGACAGTGACTATGCGTGGGAAAGGTTTCTGTTCGCACCTAAGACCACTGTCTTAGGTGCAAACTAAAGCCTGTGATTCCTCACACCCATTCAACCAGAGAAAATTGAAACAGATTGTAGGATACCAAATGGCACCCCCCTGTCCTGTTTGTTTGACTTCTGACACTGCCCCTTTCCCTGTATGTTCCTTTGATATGTTTAAGTATTGCCTACTTTTAATGTATAAAAAAGGAAAGTATAACTTCAGTCCAGTGAGCATGTCTTGAGTGCTAGGGGAAACCCTTTCTCTGTGATATGCTCCCCTTCAGCTGATTGTATTAAAGATCTCTGTTGACAATCTCCCAACCTGAGTGAAGACTGAGTTTTCTTCGACATACGCCTTCCCGGACTCAGACCCCTGCCTGTTTACTCCGACTACGCCTGCGTCTCGCGCCAACCCTACCAAGGGCACCGCATTGGATCCCTATCCTCAGCAGTCAGCCCCTGCGTGACAGGTTCTGAGTGTCTTGGTTACATCCGTTTGTGTGTATAGATGAAAAAGGTATTGAAGAGCACCCCGACACCCCCCACCCATCTCGGTGGAAGTTGCCATGTTCAAAAAATCCTAAAAAGATAATTAAAGTTTCACACAACAAAGCATGACTGTGAAAGGTCAGGAGGCCTGCCTAATGGTGGTGCTGGCCCCACTAGCACCTCTTCCAGCAGCAACCTTAGTTTTTCCCAGGAGGTCTCCCATCCAGGTACTGACCAGGCTCACACCTGCTTCAGTACTGAAGGCTGCTGATTATGGCCAGCAGCCATATCACCCTGCAACTCACAACTGGCAACCCACTGAAGCTAAGCAGGTGTGAGCCTGGTCAGTACCTGGATGGTAGACCTCCTGGGAAAAACTAAGGTTCCTGCGGGAAGAGGTGCTAGTGGGGCCAGCAGGGGGTGCTCACCCTGCGGTCCATGTGGGTCCTAATGCCCCCAGTATAGTGACGGGGACACTATACTGTAAACAGGCGCCTTGCTTCGAATGAGATGTAAAACTGAGGTCCTGACTCTCTGTGGTCATTAAAAATCCCATGGCGTTTCTTGAAAAGAGTAGGGGTGTAACCCTGGCGTCCTGGCCAAATTTCCCCATTGGCCCTTACCAATCATGGCCTCCTAATAATCCCCCTCTTTGAATTGGCTACAATCCCTCCTCCTCACTGATAGTGGTGAGTGTTCTGGCGCACTATGGCTTCTGTTGGATCATCCAGGTGGATGCTGCACATTGGTGTTGGTGGAGGGGAGTCCCCATTACTTGTAAAGCGCTTTGAGTGGAGTGTCCAGAAAAGCGCTATATAAGTGTAAGCAATTATTATTATTATTATTAATGAGCACAACACTTGATTACAGTAAAAAAATCATTAAAAAATAAAGAAATGTTCCACAACTCAAAGCAAGGTTATATAAGGTTAGGGGAGCTGTCTGATGTGCAAAACACCTGGTTGCAGCACTGTGGCTGTTGTGCTTGAAGAGCTATTGACTCGTGAATAGCACCCTCCTATCACCATGTACCGCCTGTCTAATGGTGCCATATTGAAAACATCATAAAAAAATAAAGAAAAGGGACACAGCCACAGCAAGATTGTATAAGGTTAGGGGGCCTGTCTGGTGTGTAAAACACCTGGTTGCAGCACTGTGGCTGTTGTGCTTGAAGAGCTATTGACTCGTGAATACCACCCCCCTATCCCCATGTACCGGCTGTCTAATGGTGTCATATTGAAAAAATCATTACAAAATAAATAAAGGGGCCGCAGCCACAGCAAGGTTGGATAAGGTTAGGGGGCCTGTCTGGTGTGTAAAACATATGGTTTCAGCAGTGTGGCTGTTGTATTTGAATTACTATTGAGCCATGAAGAAGACCCACCTATCCCAATGTATTACCTGTAGTGTTACCTTCAGAAAATCATTAAAAAATAAAGAAAGGGGTCACAGCCACAGCAAGGTTGTATGAGGTTAGGGACCTGTCTGGTGTGTAAAACATATGGTTTCAGCAGCTGTTGTATTTGAATTGCTATTGTAGCGGCAATGCTTGTTAATAAGACAGAATTAAGCGTTGGTATGCTGTCCTAAAGGAGGCCCCATCTTACCCTCCATCTCTGTGGTGCAGCCACAGAGAAAGTATTTATGCAGGCTGATTTAAGATGTTTTCTTTTGATAAGGAACAAGCTCCCAGACGGGGATGCACTTAGCTAAGCCTGGCTATCATGATCAATGGTCAACCATTGGCGCCTATCAGTCTAGGGAGTGCCGAATGGACATCTGGACTGCATTCCTAAGTGTCAAGAGTAAGTGAATTATATCTCATCTTGACCAACCAATCAGGGACTGGCAGGGCGTGGTAATACCATGTGGGTCTCCAATGCCCGCCAAACTCTCAACCAATCAGCACACATCTGGGTCTTGGTCAAAAAGGGAGCGCAAGCTCAGATCGGGGCTCTCCTTGGCCATTTTCGCGCATCCTCAGAGACAATCACGTGACAACTGCTGTTGTCTGCAAAAGGACTTGGACTTTGTTCTAAGCGCGAGGCCGAGGATCCCGTACGTACTCAAAATTCTACCAACGTGAATGCTCCGCTTGATCAACGGCAGCCTACAGTTGGACCCTCGTCGACAACCTGAATAGCTTATTCAGAAGCAGCGCTGGACCGGGAACGAACCAGCTTCTTCCCGGGCAAAAGAGTGACTTGTGAGGACTCGCGGTCACACTCTGTGCATAGAGACTTTCTACTAGCTAGCCGGACTCCTGGTAGATCCCCTCGGAGCAACGACTGCCCTGCGCGCCGCAGTCAGATTTCTCCGCCCGTCCTACTCCGAGCTGCACCTTGACTGGTTGGCCGGTAGCCAGAGGACGCCGGGACAACGCCCATTGGACAACCGCTGGAACAGAGGCTGCAACAGAGCCTGTCAGCTGGATTGGTGTTCGTGCCGGGAGATTCCAAATCCATACACAGTGGATAAGTAAACCCCATGTTCTACATTGCGTCTCGAGAATTCAATTGTACCTCAACACAAGTTGTTATCAATTTAATTCATGAGTAATGTATTTACTTCCGAGTTTAGAGTAACAGTGGGTAATAACACTGGTTAGCGATTTGGTAACCGAACGATATATATTGACATATATTCTCTGTTGTGTATCTCTTTGTGTTTGCATCTCTTCGAGATTATATACCTTGTATATTGGATAACCCTCACAGTAAGGTCTGCCGCTCGTATCCAGGCAGACTAGTATATCTTTGGTGCACAATTTATATTAATAAATGTATCTCGTGTATTGAACCCGTGTGTGTGCGTTGTTAGTTGTTCTGACGATTGATTTTCTAAAAGCTACAACGAACAACCTCGTGATTACTGTTACAATTAATAATTGTCTCAGTAAACCCATCAAACCACTACACTATTGAGCTATGAAGAAGACCCACCTGTCCCAGTGTATTACCTGTAGTGTTACTTTCAGAAAATCATAAAAAAATAAAGAAAGAGGCCACAGCCACAGCAAGGTTGTATGAGGTTAGGGGCCCTGTCTGGTGTGTAAAACATATGGTTTCAGCAGTGTGGCTGTTGTATTTGAATTACTATTGAGCCATGAATAAGACCCACCTATCCCAGTGTATACCTGTAGTGTTATCTTCAGAAAATCATAAAAAATAAAGGTTCCACAACCCAAAACAAAGCTGGGAAAAGTCAGAAGACCTGCTTAGTGTGCAAAACACTTACTTGCAGCATTGTGGGTGCTGTGATTTAAATGCTATTGGTTTGTGAACAGAATACCCCTATCCCAGTGCATTGTGCCATATTAAATAAAAGCAATAGAAAAAGAGATTCAGAACGCAAAGCTGTGTCAGTGTTCTGTGTAAAAAATCAGTTTGAACATCATGGGAGCTGTTTTTAATAAGCTGCTGAGTAAAGAATATTTTAATCTTCCTGCTGTCAGTAGTATTGTCAATATAGTTGACCCTTACCTGAATGAAAACAGGGCGTAAAGGAAGGGTTTCAGAAATCAAACAAAGCTTTATTTCTGTGCTTACAGTCTGGGTAATTGGAGACTGCGCTGTTCTGCTTCCTATGGTCATAGGCGGGTTATTCGCACGAAGCCGTATTGAACAGTATTTCTCGCGTTGTGAACGTCTGTTCACAGCGGTCCTCTGGGTTCCAGTAAGTGCGTAATTACGCATCGATGAAAAACCGGAGGTTTAAAAAAAGATAATTAGCCCACTGATAGTTTGATGTAGAGGCTGTGGAAATATCCACAAGTCTTGGTCTTTAAAATGGATTTGGTTTGACGGCGTTCTGTGCTTCCATTGGGAAGATATGGACAAAAGAATATTCGTGCTCGGTCAAAAAAATGTCATAAAAACGAAAAAGTAAAGGCTGAGAAAGCATTCACAATGTATTTTATACACAAAGGAAGTATTCTCGCAACTCTAAGAGGTTTCGTGGTTTAATTTTTTTTAATTGTTGAATCATATTTAAATGTTAAACAACTGAAGAGCATCTCGCTGTAGACCAGGATGGCCGAGTGGTTAAGGCATTGGACTTAAGATCCAATGTACAAATGTCCATGTGGGTTCAATCCCCACTCCTGGTAGTGTTGTAATAAGCTTTAAGTGACAGAACACTCTATTTAAATATGAATTTACTAAATTTCATTTCAGTTCTCTTCACTCCCACTCCCTGGCATAACTGAGCTCTCACTATCGCATACTGAAGGCTTTACATGCATTAGCTGTGATACAGCTCCCAATAAAGACAGAATCAAACAGTTTGTTCTATTTCTCATGTTGAGCCTCTTCTTGATCCAAATGAAATGGATCATTTAATATGATGCCTCGAGAAAAAAAAAGGAGTGAATTTCCGCCTATAATGATTGATGCCCCATCAAACATTTTGTAACATCCCCGGAAGATTATACAGTAGAATCCTGGTTTGTGGCTTAAATTCAAGGTAAACAAGACTAAGGAAACGAGTTGGAAACTTGATGTCGAACTGGAATTTAAGTACCCAGAATATTTCACTACATTTGGCAATATGTGCCAGAGAGGAGCACTTTAAATCCCTTCGATAGCTCAAGTTGGTAGCGCGGCTGACTGTATTAGAAACAGTTAGGAATCCTTAAGTTGCTGTTTCGACTCCAGCTCGAAGGAAGGTGCTTTTGTGAACTTTAATCAAATAGTTAAAATAGCGAATCTTTTTCACTCAGACGTTGATCAAAAGCTCAATAAACGATGAAGCAGAGGCTCTTGTTCCGAATTCAGCTAACATCTGGTTGTCTTGTTTTGGCCAAGATCTGATCTTTGAATTAAGGGACTACGCTGTCTGATTTGTAATTCAAAAGTAGATACAAATGTCACTGTTTTCAAAGGATAGGTACTTAATTGGCTTTATGATTTGGTATTGATTTTGTATCATTATATTATTACGTTTGTGCTTTCTGTGTTTTTTATCGTATTGTGAACTTATTTTTTAAACAAATGCAAACACAGCACAAATCTGTTTATACCAGCGGTGAATTGTACATTTTTATTAAGTACAATCTACTGTATTTTTAGAATAAAATGGCATACTGTGCACGATATGTTGCAGAAACACAACCTGATATTTTCATAATTATTATTTTAATCATTTGACAAGTATGAGGTCCCGGATCCAAATCTTCAGTTCTGATTTTTTTAAAGTGATATCTTCTCTTCCTCTCGTGGAAATCACAAGATGTGAGCAAATGTTTTTTGTTCTTTTTTTTTCACGTTGCTATCCAAAGAGCCTCAGACGCACAGTCTGACAGTAACCAAACCAGAATGGATTCTGCTGGGAGCCGGACTGAGCTCATTCTCACTCCCTGTGCTGAAAACAGCATTATCTCTTCCCCAAACATCGTCTACAGCTGCTAGATATTGCTCTGCGTCCTACTGCTCCAGCAATTCCTTTGACCAAAGACAGATCACTTGTGCGCTTTTAAACTTCTTGCCACTACAGGCTCTTTGATGACTCATGCTGACTGTCCTGTGAATCCAAAAGAAAATGTTAAAGCTGATACATTTTCGATTATAATTTGCATCTAACTACAATGTCCCTGGAAAAGAGATTTTATTCGTTGCGTGCAATCGCTATCTTTTACTTTACGTATGGTAGTGGAAATAGTTTTAAAAATGCTTTCTAAAGAAGATTGTATTGGCAGGACCTGCCTTTAACGCTCAGTAGCAATTACGCTGTTGATATAGATGGAGAAGAAATATAAGATGAATTGATGATCTAAGCTAAAATATCCCTAACACGCCTCCTGTAACAGTGTTTGTATTCATAGCAAGTAATATTTTTTTTCAAACCTGAACGTTGCTTTTGCATTAAGTGTTATGTAACCATTAGCGGTTTTGGTAGGTTCTGAAGAGCGCACTTTTCCAAACTGAAGCCTATAAGAACATTATTCAAGATGCACCATTGCCCAGAACGTGCATCGGGACAAGGATTAACATCAATTGAAAGTACTCCCAAATAAAAGACTTGACGGAAAAATTGAAAGAGTAGGCAAGTATTAAAAAAACACCATAACTTCAGGGCTTCCAATCTCTTTCTAGGTTCAGGCTTTGTAAAATGACATGATTAATGGAGTCATGCCGCGGTTGTAAGTTCAAGCCTCACCTGGAGCAGCCCAGTTTTCCGTCTTGACAGGTAAACAGTGTTTTGTGTTATTTGCTAAATGGAGAGAGGATTCTGTGTTAATTGTGCTCCTCCTGGGAGAGGTCAAGATGAGAAGTTCACGAGGCTGGTGGTAAATATCCTGTCCAGGAATATCGAGGCTGTAGGGGGTCAGATCTATAGATGTAGTAAACACATCAGTGGAGACGGTGTGTCTGCTCTCTGTGAGAGAGCCGGGCGGAAAGAATAATCTGTGGTCGGGGAAGAAGAGACCCTCGTTGGAAGAGTGGCGCTCCACACAGGAGAGAATGAAAAAAAATATTTTTCAGGGACGCTGATTGTTCTCTTTGGGGGAATTAAAAGCACGTGAGGCGAGCGACCTTGTGGCGCAACGGTAGCGCGTCTGACTACAGATCAGAAAGTTGCATGTTCAAATCACGTTGAGGTCACCTGATGAGTTTGCAGGTGCTGCTGGTGCCGAACTCGGAAATTATGAATCTTATGAAGTAATAGCACAGTACAGAACACCCAGTCAGGAGCTTATTCAGCGAATGAACATGACGAGAGAAAAGGCACACTGCACATTCGTGAAACATCACGTCTGGCTTTAGAGACAGTGACATCAGAGAATGGAAGTTTCAGACTGCTTTTCTTGTTACAGGTTCAAGCAAACCTGAAAGTTAGGGAGTGTTTGGTCACTTTTGTATGAAAAAGTGTCTGAAGCCTGTAATTATAATTTGTCCTTTTTTAATTGTGGTTGAAATCCACTCCCATGTACCAAGTCCTACAGTACATTCATGTTTGCTTAAATGACTAACGCTATTGGACATTAGCTGGTGTTTTTTGTAACGATTTGCTATTTCATGCAGGAAAGAAAGGAAACCAGACCCAACGTTTGCTTTCAGGTGCGGTCTATTTACATAACGGACATCTATTTCTGAGGAGCCTGATTTAAATCACACAACCCCGGTAGAAGTCGAATCGACAATCTAATAAACCGAAATCAGACGCGTTATCCATTAAACCACTAGTCCGTCACGTAAATGAATTGCACCATGGTGAGTTCAGCGCCACTACTAGTAATACCCCACCCCCATTCTTAAATTTCTACGTGAGAAACGTGTTTTCCAAATTTTTATCAGTTTTTAAAAATCATCACTTTTAAGCAGACAAAGCCTTTATGTGTCGCTCTGAATTTCTAATTGATTTATAATTAAAAGAAAATAGTGTTTTGTTCCACAACGGCGTGAAATTATCTCTAGTAGTAAAGCAGACCTTGCTAGGTGAGCATTTACTCCGGTAAATTAGGTCACTTTTCATGTTAACTCACTTCTTCTAAACACAACATTTCCTGGTGCACGTTTTCTCCATGAAAAAAGACATCTTCCCTTACATGATTACTCATTTTTTTTTTCATCAAAGAGTACAGAAAGAAGAAAGAAAGAAAGGAAAAGTGTCGTAAATGAACTCTGTCGCCCGTGGGAGATGTCAAGCACATTGGACATGAAAAGTGCCCGATAAAAGCCATTTCTGTACGTTTCTCTTAGTGTCGGGGCCCGAATGTAAAGGAGGCAACATGCTCAGCCAGCCGACTCAGCTTACTGAACGCAGGTGTCTCCGAGCAGTGTGTCCAAGGGACAGTAAAAGAGGAGAATTCTGCCGGCGTCGTGGCTTAGTTGGTTAAAGCACTTGTCTAGTTAACGGGAAATCCTGGCTCCAAATCCCAGCAGTCCATCGCCTGTGTTGCACTAGACACCCTGTAGATAATCAAAAGCATATTGAGCTCCTTGGTAATGAAATTGGCGGATAAAAGCCATTTCACATCCTTTCTCAACTTGCTCAGTGAGCAGGCTCACCTCACACCGAACGAAGATATAACAGAGCAGCGTGTCCAACTGGCTGAAAAAGGGCAGTGCTTTGCCGGCGCTGTGGCTTAGTTGGTTAAAACGCCTGTCTAGTAAACAGGAGATCCTGGGTTCAAATCACAGCAGTGCCTTACTTCCTGTCTTCGCCCACCATTTATTGTTACAGACAATATGCTTCTTCATTATGTTTAAATGAAGTTTTCATTTCGCTTTTTGCACAACTTGTTTTTCAAGAAATCCACACATTGCGAAAGATAAAATGCTCATCTTTCTTATCAGTGCAAAAGAATTACTGCCAGCTGGCAAGAAAATGACAACGATTTTTTTTTTTACTTTAGCCAAAAATCTGTGAATGTAGAAAAAATACAAAAAATGTCAGTTTCTATGGCACACTCAGTCAGGGTGTCCTTCAGTTAAACACAACGTTGGTAGATCAAACGCACCCATAGACACACTTCGAATTAATCCGATCTAAACATTATCTTCTCTAAATGTGATTGAGTTTCTTGCCACATCCTTAGCCATCTTGATGTTTGCAGAGATTTTCAACTTTTGACACCAGTCAAACTACAAGTAACTAGTGGAGTACCTAAGTCAATATCACCGGGAATGTGAATATAAATGTAAACATCAATATTTCTGCTGTCTCCTGAGAAACACAAGTATAGAGTCAAAACACAATAAATAATGCTAAACAGTTATTCAGTTAACACCCAGATGTGACAAAACACATTTAATACTTACATCCCCTTTAAATATGTATTTCCTTAATATCAGTTCTCTTCCCTCCCCAGGATACCTGCAAATTCACTACAGCATATTAAAAGCTGTGTGTAAGTCTTACATGTGTTCTGAGTAGTATAAAGCGACACCTTTCGTCAAACTTTTGACAGGTACCACTCCCCCTTTTCCAGCCAATGGGAGTCAGTGGTGGTTGGCTGTCCCGCCCCCTTGCCAGCCAATGGCGTGTTGTTATTTGTGCATGTCCCGCCCCCTCAGGAGCCAATGGTGTGTTGTTAAGGGTCGGAACTCCCGCCTTCCCCCCCGGCCAGTCGGTCCGGAGCCGCAGCAGGGTTGTAAGCACACACACACTGACTGCGTAAAGTCTCACGGAAAGAACTCGCAGGACAAACACCATGTGAAATGTGAACCGCTTTATTTCAACAGTAGGTGTTTCAAACACTGAAACAACGCAGCACACATGCGTTACCGGCTCCTGTTTGCATTCAACAATTAAATGTTGGTGCGGAAAATTAGTTCGGTACACGTAACCACCACCCCAACATTGCTGAGAAACATTGAGGCATCTGAAAAAGCATTCATAACCCCCTTCCGCTCCCCATGTCTAAAGCCATGCGAACCACACTGGGAGATCCGATCTAGCAGAGCAAAAACATTTGCCTGCGTAATCAGCGGGATGGTGTTACCACAGGTTCTGTGCAAAACACACTGTATTTTGGAATACACACTATAGGCTTCCCCTACACCCCAGGCTTCCATTTCTGATCTGAAAACATCAGATCTGCAATAATTTCACTCAAGTTCTTGACATACACATCTATCTCTTTAACAAATTTAAGGACATTAGCATTCGACTCTTTGTTTTGCATATCAAGCTTTGTAGAGAGAAGTGTGTAAAGCACTCTTAGTAAGAATTCAGACATATACATTCGAAATTCTTCATTCTTCGGACGATGGCACACCCGGGTCTGTAAAACAGAGTGAAATCTGTATTCACATTTTACATAGATCTTTTTTTTTGCGTCTGTAAAAATAAGAATAGTGTTTCTTTTGCAACGCATCAAAAGTCACATCTACTAATTTTTCATCCAGCTGTTCAAGTATGGTGTGTACATGCTCGTATGGGGAGCGGTCCTCAATTATATTTTTCAGCAACTGTTTTATGCGCCGCTCAGTGTCATTTCTAATGGTGTACGAACCCAGACACCTGGCGGTGTACAGAACAGTCGATAAAATTCAGGCTAAACTGAGAGACTTATAAATTTCTAAAGCGGCAAACGTCACATCTTCAAACCCATCTGTGTAGCCGACAGACAGGCATGTGTGACCCCGCTGCCCAGGATGGTCAATCAAACAGGCCGGGCAGTCATCAACCAGGACCCCCTTTAAACAGTGTTTGAAGATGCAATAAACTACTGCTTTCACAATCTGGGGCATAACATCGGGCTCATTAGGGACATCGTTAGCTAAACCTGGTTGGGCATCAGCTTTATTAACATTTGGCCGAACACACAAGCATAGACACGAAACATTCAGTTGTGCCGGTAGGCTGAAGATTGACCCGTCAACATCCTCTTTATTCTATTAAAGGAAAAAGAAAAGAAAGGCTTAAAAAACTTTTGAGCTAAGGTTTTTCATTAATATTTACCATTTGTAGCGTGGTATCATCACTAGCACCCGGCAGTTCTTCAACATCTGGTACCCCAGCTGAACTCACACCCCCGCCGCTGTCACAGGGTGCAGAGGGTGGGGTCGGGTTTTGCTAAAAAGAAGACCAAGTATTAAAATGACATATGCTAAGCACCGATACAACAATTCTACGATCAGAAAAAAATATTTTAGCCGCCTACCTCTTCACTTTGTAGAGTAGCAGACCCCGTTGTTTCTCCACACAAAGAAGCCATCTCCGCAGCTCCTAACAAGGGGCGGTGTCTGACAGCTCCAAGGACGCGCTGCGACCCTGTCAGTCCGGAGCGTTTAAGAATATGCGCCAATGGTGTAACCACGCCTACATAACACAAGACATTTTTCAATTGGTTGTGATGCTTTAAAACGCATCACAACCAATGTTGTGATGACCCCCCCCTTGTTTTATCGAGATCGAAAAGTATTCACATATCAGTTTATAAGTTTTAAACTTTAAAAGTATTAACACACAATGCAAACACAAATGATGTGTTTGCCCAGAAAAGAAATTTTAAACACGCGGGTTTGGTCTTAAAGTTTTTAAAATAATGTAATAAGACACAGTTTATTTTTAATAACAAATTCGCGACAGCTTTTTCGAAAGTTTGAGATAAATTTCCACACATCGCAAGCGTAAAAGTCTTTAAGGTATTAATAGGCAACAAATGATGGGGTGTTGTTCTTCATACTTTAACGGATTGGTCTTAAAGTTTTAAAATCACGTATTAGAGATAATTTGAGATGTTTTGGAGACGTGCGGTGTGTGTGTGGGGGGGTTAGTTAAAGTGGCTTATGTACATCGAACACACAGAGCCCGTTAAAATCCAACACGCGTTAACCACGGCCAGTGAGTTCAAGGTTGGCCCATATTTTCTGGATGGTTATGCTGTAATTGACGGAGTGCCGACAGCCTTTGAGTTCAACGGTTGCTTTTTTCATGGTTGTAGCGTTTGTTATTGTGAAAACGATTTTAATCTGCTGACAAACACTACTTTTGGCTGGTTGTACAGAAAGACGATGGTTAAAATTAATTTTCTCAAAATGAGAGGTTTTAACGTGCGTGTTTTGTGGGAGCACGAGTTCAGAGACATGCTTGTTGAAAATGGAGACTTGGGTAAATTTCTAACAGCTGCGCAGTTACCAGAGCCTCTGCAACCGCGCGAGTCGCTTTTTCGGGGGAGAACAAATGCTATTTGTTTGCATTACACAGCGCAGCCCGGTGAAAAAATTCATAACTATGATTTCACCAGTCTGTATCCGTTTGTGAACAAAACTAAAAAATACCCACTGGGGCACCCCCGAATAATTTATAACAACTTTGGAGATTTAAAACGGTATTTCGGTTTTAGCGAAGGTGAAAGTTTACCCACCCAGACGTTTATACTTTCCAGTTCTTCTAACCAAAATTGACAAAAAACTGTTTTTCACACTGTGTCGTACGTGTGCTGAAACAAAACAGACCACCCCCTGTGAGCACGGTGATGAAGATAGCGCCTTGACTGGTGTCTGGTGCACCCCTGAATTACAGATGGCCTTAGATCTGGGGTATTGAGTGTGTAAAATTTACGAAATTTGGCATTTCGAAAAGGCCTCACACGATCTTTTTACCGACTATATCAAACTGCATCTGAAAGGGAAACAGGAAGCTTCGGGGTTTCCAGAGGGGTGTACAGATGTCGCAAAACAACAAAGATATATCAGCGAATATTATGAAAAAGAGGGTGTCCGGCTGGACCCCGGCAACATTAAAAAGAATCCGGCCAAAAGACAGCTTTCAAAAATTGCCTTGAACAGTTTGTGGGGGAAGTATGGACAAAAAGACAATTTACCACAGACCACCATTGTGAGAAACCCCGATGAATTGTTCAGGTACTTATTTACGCCATATCATGAGGTGTCAGCCTGCGAGTTTATCAATGAAAACACAGCCTGTGTTACGTGGAAACACTAAACACCACTATACAGGCCATTCAAACACAAACATTTTCATCGCTAGCTTTACAACCGCCTATGCCCGCTTGGAGTTATACAATCTGCTAAATGCTTTGCAAGGCCGCTGTCTGTACCACGACACAGATTCCGTTATCTTTGTGAGCTGGGAGGGTGAGTGGAATCCGGAACTGGGTGACTACTTGGGTGAGCTGACCAGCGAAATCGCTGCTGGACAACACATCACCGAGTTTGTATCAACAGGACCCAAGTCGTACGGGTACAAACTGTCTGGAGGGAAAGCCTGTTTAAAGGTAAAAGGCATTACGCTCAATGTGAACAATTGTGAAAAAGTTAACTTTAAGAGTCTGCGGGACTTGGTTTTTGACTATGGCGTTAACCCTTATGCAGAGTGCCGGGAATTTAAACACATTTCTATTCAACAGCCGATGATCGTGCGTGTTAAAAAGGATTGGCGCATTGAGACCCGGACCTTAAAGAAAACCCAGAAGGTGGTGTATGACAAGCGGGTGCTGCAAGAAAATTTGACATCGTTGCCCTACGGATATTAACACGATGGATGTCAGGTTAAAACACCCTTTTTCATGCATTATGTCCGGACCCTCGAATTGCGGTAAAAGTTATTTTATAAAACAGCTCTTGGAGAACGGTGATACCGTTATGACTCGTAAACCCAAAAACATAGTCTGGTGTTACAGCTGCTGGCAACCTCTATACGCTGAGTTGCTTGTGAAATTTCCATACATTCAGTTTATAGAAGGACTACCGACGTCGTTTTCCGACGACCAGCTACTGCCGCCAGGTAGAGTAAATTTGATTATAGTGGATGATTTGATGGAGTCTGCGTGTGAAAATAATGAGATAGAAAAAGCTTTCACCAAATACGTACACCACCGAAACCTCAGCATCATGTATATCGTCCAAAATGTGTTTTGTCAAGGCCGGAAAAGTAGAACCATCATGTTAAATACAAAGTACATGGTGCTGTTTAAAAACCCTAGAGATAAACTACAGATTACAACCCTGTCCCGGCAGATGTACCCCGGTAAAGCCAAATTTTTTTTGGAAGCGTTCGATGACGCTACTAAAAAACCTTTCGGTTACTTGTTGGTGGATTTAAATGCCGACACCCCAGATGACTATCGCTTGCGAACAGGTCTTTTCCCCCCAGATGTACCCATGGCTTATGTATTTAAAAAATCTAAAAGTCGGTGGTCTCGCAACCACAGATTCAGTCGAAAAAACAAGTTCGGGGCGTCGTCATGTCTTCACGCGTTCGGAGAAACCTGACTCTCTTAAATTTTCTGGTGAAAGCCGCCCCCAAGCAGCGGAAAGCTATTCTCTGCGGGGCTACAAATGATCTTATACAGGCCATAGCTGAAATCGCCTTGAATACCTTGAAAGGGAACATACCGTTATCTGCTAAGCAGTTTGGGACCCTGAAGAGAAAGCGTAAGCTTATAAAGACTTTGAGTCGAAAGGGTCTTTCTCTTAAAACCAGAACCAGTCCAGCGGTTTTATCGGGACCCTACTGAGTATTGCAGTACCATTGATTATGGGGCTTGTACAACGTCAATAATGGAGCACGCTGAAAAATGTACCTGGTACCTCAGAAACAGCTCGATCGACTCTGAGAGCGGTCTGGGGTCGAAAGCGATGTAAGAAAAAGAACAACCCGTCAGTTGGATGATGAAATGAGAGACATTCTTCAGAACTCATATCTGGCCGAATATGAAAAAGTGAAATTGTACAGTGAGGTGTTACAACCGTATTTGACATTAGTACCCAGGGGACTTCCGAAAAAGGGGACTTTTACTGTTGTACTACCGGAAAATGCACCCGCCGAGCTATCACGCACATTAGCACAACTGCCGTCATCGAGCGACGCTGACTTTGGGTATATTTTGGACAACGTGTCTCAGCGGTTCTGGAGAAATTCCGAGATATTATTAAAGACTATGGCCCGCAATGAACCATTAATAGCCTGGAATGAAAAGGGGGAATTTGTGTACAAGGGGGCACCAGTTGAGGGCTCTCACATGATTGGTCTTGTCAGGGCTCTCACGCAGCAGCAAGCAGTTGTGGTCGGTAAGTAGCCAAAAGGTTGGGATGTGTTCATGGAGGCTATGGCAGAAATCAACATGCTGGGCACCTTGCTAGCCAACGCTGATAACCGAGAGCTACTTGAAAAACTCAAGGCTGCCCCATTGGGGTGTGCAGCATCGGTCAAAACGCCCGACCCGGTCTCTAAGATAACCGCAGAAAGGAGATGATCATTAATACCTAGACCCACATGGTTGACTTTGTAACATTTTTTCTGTGGGTATGTGTGTTTGTGATAAATGACTTGAAATGTATATTAAAAAGCGTGAGCAATGTAGTTAAAAATGTTTGTAATAAAATGGCTTGATGTAACATGTATTAAAAAAAGCTTGAGCAATATAACCGCGAATGTATAATAAAAATATTGTATTGATTTTAAATAATATTTTGCGTTCTTTTTTAAATAATAACCACACAGACAATAAAATGTTTCGATTTCATTTTTATTTTAGACGGTCGATTAACATTTATGATGTAATGTAGTGTGCTCTCTGAGGGCACCAGTTCTGTAGGGTTTGGGCATTTACTGGGACAATTATTAATTGTAGCAGTAATCACAAAGTTGATTCTTTTGATGGCTTTAGAATCCAACCATGCGATATAACTCAAACAACGCACACACACAGGTACTAATACGCGAGGATACATTTATTAATACATAGAATATGCATATAAACCTAACAGATCTTATCGAGAGGGTTATCAGAATACAAAAGGTATATATTCAGTCAGTTACAAAGTATTACACATATCAAGAGGACATACGTTCAGTATATCATTCATTTAGACAGGTTCGTAATTGAACTTGGTTAAAACTTCTACATTAGATACTCAAAACAAGTACATAACTCTTAGGAATTAAATTGATATCAACTGGTTGGGATAACAATTGAATTCTCGAGCAGTAATGTAGTGAAGTTGAATACTCATCCAATCTCTGGTGATTCAGATCTCCTGCGGGCACAAAGAAGCAGTTGCAGGCTTGTTGCTGTCCAATCCACGCTCTCTGGCTCGGTGCCAGGCTGTGCTGTGCGGCTTGCGATGGTGCGCTGCTGATGCTCACTGACCGGCTAGTTAGTGTTGGCTCTAACTAGCACAGTTTGTGCACAGGAGAAAAGATGACTGTGGGTCCCAGCAAGTCAGGAAGAGGACCAGTTCGTTCCTGATGAAGAGCTAGTTCTGAATAGTGATTCAGCTGTCCACAGTTCCGACCTGTTCACGAGGCCTGCTGCTGGTGCTAACCTCGGGTGGATCCTCTGGTTACTCTCTGGCAACCTCCCCTCTAGACTCTTAGAACAAAGGAAAGTTCTGGCACTCAGACACACTGGCCGTTCCGTGGTTGTCCTGGCTGAGTCTCAGGATGGTCAGGAGGCGCGCTGTGAGAATGTCCTGCCCTTGGGAGCCTTCTGCTCCTGGGCCGTCCTGCCCTGGAATTCTCCTTTGAATTCCCTTTAGAATTGTCCACAGAATTCTCCAGAAATCCCTCAGGCTCTCTGTGTTGCCTGTTTTTACCTGGAGGAACTTCAGCTCGTTCATTGGCTGAAAGTTCCATGGGCATCAGAGTCCCACGTGGGTTACTCAGCCCTACCAATCCCTGATTGGTTGATCAAGGTGAGATATGAGTCACTTTCTCCTGACACTTAGGAATGCAGTCCAGATGTCCATCTGGCACTCCCTAGACAGACAGGCGCCAATGGATGACCATTGATCATGATGGCCAGGCTTAGCTAAGTGCATCCCCCTTTGGGAGCTGTCCTAGGAAACCTTATCAAAGTACCTTAAATCAGCCTGCATGAATAGTTTCTCTGTGGCTGCACCACAGAGATGAACAGAGATGGGACCATTTGGGAAAGCTCAGAACACTTAATTCTTTCTTATTAATAAGCCTCACCGCTACAATGACATGTTTTAAATTGGTGTAAACACCCGCATAATTGAACATTCCCAGTGGGCAGTGATTCGTCGAATATACGTATATTCTCGTCGAAAATCTGGCTATACGTATATATACGTCGCCGCGACGTATAATCAACGTCGAATTGCAACCGTAAAATCGACGACATTAATAAACACATATATGCACTCTGCACGGTGTACGAAGTAAATTATTTTCGCAGTAATTAATTAATGTATTATATTTATTACTATATTTATTATACATGTGTAAATAAATTAATTACTGCGAAAATAATTTACTTCGTACACTGTGCAGAGTGCCGTATACTCCTAGTTGCGGCACACACGATATATACAGTAAAAAGCCTCAGGCACTGTGTTACATGTGTTTTCGACGTTATATATGCGTTTATTGATGTCGTCGATTTTACGGTTGCAATTCGACGTTGATTACACATCGCGGCAACGTATATATACGTATAGCTATATTTTCGACTAGAATATACGTATATTCGACGAATCACTGCCCACAGCTTGGCATACAAGGGTTTTGCGGAGGGGGTCATGCCACCTGCCTGAAAAAAACAGTAAAATGTTTGAGTGCCTATAGAGTTTCTATTTTTATTTTCTTGAGAAAAGTTGATACCATTTCCTGGACACCCCGTCCCCCATCAGTGCGCGGTGCCCGGGGAAAACTCTGTAGGGGAGTGTCTGAAATTCTGAGGGGGGGGGGTGATATTTTGGTTGAAACGGAGCTGTACGGTGCAGCTACCCAAATGAAATCTCGCAGCTATGCCATTGATTAGTGCTTCATGATAGAAGATAATGACTAGCAATCTGGTATTTGCGATGAAGTTCAGTTTCACATTTTTTGTCACTCTCGTGGTTTGTATTGCCTGGAGCGAAAAGTACCATAAGCATTCATTTTTGCAGCTACATGGAGGTTCTGAATCGTTAAGAAAAAATTGTTGTTAAACCAACAGAAAGCACAGACTGCTATAACTAGTCCTAGTTATATAACGATTTTAAGTATAATGATAAACTACTGCAAGGAATCTGTCCACCTGAGCAAACAGGATCGTAATGTTGATGCTCAATAACGACACTGATATGTGCAGTTCCTAGACGGAGAGCCCTCCTGCACATCAAACAGTCCGAGTGACTGTTAGTGTCAATTAGTGTTGTCTGACCATTGACAAACTACAACTATGTTTTTAGGGCGCAAGTTAAGTAAATCCTTTTGCCCAAAACTGAAGGGGCGACATTCCCCCCTCCCCCCGTGTTGCCAGGCCTTTCCCCATCCTATTCCATAATGTCATTATACTGTATATAATACAACAGTGACCGATCCTTACTAACTGTATGCGTTAAAATTGCACATCAGCACATAGCAGGGGGCACATAGCCGCGATGTATTATCAATGTTGAATTTCAACCATAATATCGACAACATTAATAAACGCATACGTTGAGAAAATATCTAACCCAGCATATTTTCCAGTTATATACCACAATGCATTGCTAGTATTCGTTGGTCGCCATTTTGTCCACGTTTTTCAATCGTAGAAGAAGTCCACGAATATCTCAGCAATCGTCTTTTGACGAGTAAGTATAAATAATAATAATAATACTATCTGAACACATACAGATCTTACTTAATATTATTTTGATTAAAATAGTATGTTAATAAGCAAAAAATGGCACATAAAAATAGTGTGAAGGGGAAGATTACACAAAATCGTTTTGCTGTTTCTCTAATTTGAGAATCAGAAAAAACAGCACATGTTCAACGGGTCATTGAAAATAAGTATGTAACATGTACCATTAACAACGTCAATGCTAAACAACCCTTAATGTTATAGTACCCCATGGATTTGTAAAGTATGTGATGATAATTTTCTCTGATTCTCCTAAAAATATATGGATATTCTTAGAAATTAGAATTGCCTCAGCAAGATAACGATGTGTTTTTATGGGAAAAAAATAATCGCGGTGTTATACTCCTTTCTGTGTGATTTCTGAAATAATGTTATTGTTCTAAATTTAACTAGGCAATGATACACGGGAAATACCTGCGTAGTGTGACCTTTCTTACTCACCCTTTTAAAGTTAACAATGTTTTTATTGCAGTCATTTTGTTCTTTTAATCAAATTAGATTATATAAATGTAAACAGTAGAAAACCTCTGTTAAAATCCCAAAAATAAAACTGAATTGCGGGAAATTACTGAGCGTACGGTACGGTCTAAAACGTGCAACAGTGCTGTATATAATTTATTTACACAGCTTTGCATACAGGGGTTTCGAGAGGGGGTCTTGCCACCTGCCTGAAAAAAATATAATTATATGTTGATTTCTTTGAATGACAATATTTCTATTTTTATTTTCTTAAGAAAAGTTGATACCATTTCCTTTTATATTCCATCGTCCTTACAGTACCTTACATACAACAGTCACTGTTTATTTACTGTTTATTTGCATGTGTTACAATTATCTGTAGGTGCACATCAGCACGCAGGGGGCACACCAAATCAGACTTTATGTCAAAGCACTATTTATCCCGATGGAGGAAGCGACGTGCAGAGCTAAATGCTCTTGCAGAATCCAGCAGTGATGATCAAGATGACAGTTTTCACATAGATGACACCACGGACGAGAATGTGGAACAATCGTCTGGTGATATGGGTGCTTGTGTCAGTGATGACATTACACATCAGGATTCAAATGACTATGGGTACACTGAAGAAGTTATTACTTCTGAAGAAGAAATCTTGAATGAGGTTGAAAAGTCTGACTCTGATGAATCTGATGTAACTGACCCCAGTTCTGAATCTACTGACCTTGTAGATGAGGCACAGACTGACCCAGCAAGGCCAAATCTATCTACCGAACTTGTAGCTTGGTCTGCAAAGCATGGTTGTAAAAGACAGTGTTTCAATGATTTATTGGAGATATTGAGACGTCCAGGACTCTCCTACAAACACCTAATAAAGTGCAAATCAGTGATAAATGCGGTGTTCAGTACATTTACTTTGGATTAAAGAAAGGAATCCTGAAAAACAACTTCTAAAACATTCCAAGAAGGCATGCATTCTGTAGACCTGTGTATCAATGTTGATGGAGTTCCTCTCTTCAAATCTACATCTGTGCAATTTTGGCCTATTTTGTGCTCTTTTCACCAATTCCAGCCTTTCATAATGGCATTATTTTGTGGAGGGTCCAAGCCTGATCCAGTTGATGATTATGTGAGTGACTTTTAAGAGGAGTTAAAGTTACTCACCAATAATGGCATTCACTTTGAAGATAGAGTATTTAATGTTACTGTGAAGGCTTTTATATGTGATGCCCCTGCACACTCATATCTGAAATGCTGCAAAGGACACAATTCGTACTTTGTCTGCAAAAGATGCAAAATTAAAGGGAGCTGGGAGGGAAGAGTTGTTTTCACAGGGGAAGAGGCATGTAATGATCATACAGATGAACAATTCAAGAACTTTGAGTACAAGGAACACCAACAAAGACTTTCTCCCTTAGCTGCTGCTGGAATTGGGTGCATAAGCCAATTCTCCCTTGACTATCTGCATCTAGCTTGTCTTGGTGTTGGCAAAAGAATTCTTATTTTCTTAAAGGAAGGACCAGCTAAATGTCGACTGTCTGTCAGGCAGAGGAAAGAAATTTCTGATAATTTGGAAATTCTTAGCGGAAAGATGCCTGGGGAATTTACTAGACAGCCAAGATCCCTCTCAGAGCTTGACAGATGGAAGGCTACAGAGTTCCGCCAGTTCCTTTTGTATACAGGCCCCATTGTGCTTCGTAATGTTGTATCAAAGGAACTATACACCCATTTTCTGACTCGGACGAAAGAAAGAGAAATGCCTATCTCAACTATGCCCAAAAACTGCTTGATACCTTTGTTGACAATGCTCAGCATTTGTATGGACCAACATTTGTTGTATATAATGTGCACAGTTTGAGATATCTACATCAGGATGTGGTACAATTTAATTATCTGTATTCCCATTTGAAAACTTTTTGTACAGTCCTTGAAGAAACTAGTGCGGAACAGTCATAACCCTATAGCTCAAGTAGTAAAGAGAATGAAGGAGAAGGAAAGAGTTCAGAGCAACTGTGATGCATCTGGTTGACGGATGTATATTTCGTCAAGACAAAAAGACTGTTGTTTCCTGTTGGATAATGAGGACTTTGCATTTGTGAAGGAGAAAAGAGCAGACAGAAGTCTGCTATGTGTTGTTGTACGACAGACTCAGACTTGTAACTTCTTCACTGAACCCTGTGAGTCAAAACTGCTTAATATTGTATATGTTAATAGTCTGGAGGTGCATGCAAGGGAGAAATTCCTCTCTGTAAAAGAGCTGCACAGAAAAGTAGTGTGTCTCCCATATGGTGCTGGTTATGTCCTTTTCCCTCTTCTACATGGCATAGAACTTTGATTCACACAGGATGCTTCTGTCTGCTCTTTTTTCATGGTTAAGTTTAAATTTTAAAGTTTTTGAGGAATTGCAAGTAGTGAATACCATCTAACTACAAATGTATAAATAAAGCAGAATGTTTATTATTGAATTATGTGTTTCATTGAGTATAATCATTATAAGCAAACACAAGTGTAGTAATCAGCACCGCAATCTGAATTAAGACTCAAAATTAAAATGTGTATGTCTGTTTCAGGTGATGTGGACACGTGCTGTTTGGATAGAGCAGGAGGGGGAGGTTGAGGGAGTCCTGCCCTCAAACTGGGTGGATGCCCGAAGAGAGTTTGTGTGGTGGCCGAATGATCCAAAGCAGGCCACAAAACTATACAAAGAGAAGGCCAACCCTAATAAAGATACTTGGGTTACCTTCAAGCTCGTTCAAGTTAAACATACATCAGGTATAGCTTTCTTTGAAAATAAGAGCAAATTCCTGTTAATTATTATAAATTCCGATTGAATATTTACAGTAACTGTCTATGTACATGCATCAGTGCAACAATACCTTTTTCATATTTGATCATATGTAATGTAAATATAATTATTTGTAGACGAGAAATCAGAGTGTGATCACTTTGATTTAACCACCTCTGTTACGGATGCTGAAGACGAGGAGGAGACACCCAATCCAAAACGCAAAAGTAAGAAGCGGGTGTTCTCCGATTACGTTGATGGTATGTAAAAGTAACAATCTCAATAGCTATTGTCATGGAAATATAACTATCAAGGAAGCCACAAGAGAGAGTTCTCACCTGAGTAAGGTCTTTATTTCAATATTGCAATATTGGGAGCCCTGCTGCCACTTCACCAAGTGCAACCAGAGACTCAATTTGTTACAAGCAGTACAGGGTTTTTATAAGACGTTGCGCTGTAAAAAAGTTCAGCACTTGGTCCCTTCTAAAACTTCCCCTTTCTCTAAGAGAAAACAGTTTATATCATAGAGCGAGAGAAGAAAAACAAGATTTGTTATTCAAAGCTTATCAGTTACTTTCAGCTAATTCTAATGACCCAGACAGCATATATTGTTTTGGTACATTGTCTTCTAAACTAACCTAAACAGTGTACTTTGTTGACGAACTGTTTTCTAAAATTCTGCACGTACTGTAGCATAGCAGTTATATCCTTGAAATATTATCTAAAAGCACCAATATATATTTTTTGCAAAGCTCTCTACATTTTTAAGAATGAATTAACTCATTAGATTTCCACTACACTATATTTTTAACCAGTTATTAATATCAACTGATGCCTCATTTAGCTTGTACCTTGTTATTGATTTTTTTACAACCCTTTAAAATAAGTCATTTTGAAAGGTGCTCTGTATGAAAATGTTAAAAATCTTATCAGATTTGTTGATCATGGAAATTGCTAAGAATTTTGGTTAGCTTATTCTATGTTAAACTAATTTTCAGTATTATATTGAAATATGATAATTTTCTATTATATTACAGACTTTGATTCTGATGCTGCTACTCCAAGTAAGTCCATTTCTCTGCCTTTAAAGTTCCCAAAATAAAGGAAATAAATGTATTGTAAAAAGTTACAGATCAAGTTGATTAAATAATTTAATTTGATATGAAATATTTTACTGCCATATCTTTTCTGTTTAGAAAAGAAGAAGCCATTGAAGCTGCCAGTGCCACCCCCAAAACTGAGGTTCTCTCCTAGGAAGAGTGTCTCCCAGACCTCACTCAGCTGTTCAAGTACGCTTAAAGGTAGGTTATTGCAATCAAAGTTAAAATGTTTTCTTAATGTCCTTAGAAGATAACCATCATCAATCATATTTAAAGACAAGTTAACACCATTCTTTATGTTATTGAAGCCCAACCATCAAAGGTGAGAACTTGCCCAAGGAAAAATAACGGTGCTGAGTTCTGGCTTCAACATTCCTGAAGTTATTACTACATTTTTTGCTACATCTAATAACTCTATGAAATTGAGATGAAATTCACAAGTTAATTTTTTTTTATTACGTTTGAGGTTATGTCACTGTACTTTCCTAAGTCTGGAGAACAGTCTACCATAAGCGAATTATATTAAAAGATGATTGGACTGGTGAACATTTTACGTCCATACTTAAATATTAATTTAATCTGCAATATTATATTAACAGCCCAGGTAGTCCAAACTGGGACCTCACCACGCAAAGTTCGAAGCCCTAAGCAAGTTATAATACCAAAGTCTTCAACCGAACCCCAGAGTCACCATGCCTCCTCAGTACTTAGTACATTACTTGTATCATATTAATTAAATTATTAAATTTAAGAATAGTTTATGATCCCTCTGCAAATGATAGATTTGTTAAGTATGAGATTATTGTTAACTTTTAAATTTCTAGTATCAAACCAGGATTGGCCAGATGGCAGAAATGATCCTGGAAGACTGTCAAAAAGTATGTCTTTTTTATTGTATAAAGTAATAAATAAAACTACCCATATTACAGTTTTACACAGAATGTATTTTAATTATGTGTAGGCTCGTATACAATATAAAAATAAGTTGTCTTTTACCACAATGCTACAAACGACACAAACATATTCAACATATCCTATTTCAGATAGGTCATAATTTTATAGCCTACATCTGATTAATGATCCATCTCTGGCATACGTTCATATTTTTAGTTTATAATGTATAATCTTGCTTATCCTTTAATGGCAAAATAAAGTGTTTTCATGTTCTAAAAAGTTACTACATTTTTTTTTTACTTTGAAAAATTGTCACTTTGTATTTATAGACTGAGAAAATACTGCAAAAAAGTGCAGTTAATATGTGAAAATG
This sequence comes from Lepisosteus oculatus, assembly GCF_040954835.1. Taxonomy (NCBI): domain Eukaryota; kingdom Metazoa; phylum Chordata; class Actinopteri; order Semionotiformes; family Lepisosteidae; genus Lepisosteus; species Lepisosteus oculatus. Next base: position 11,834,463 of record NC_090709.1, on the reverse strand, counting down.
TGTTTGTTCCATTGAATGTGTAAATGGGTATGTCTGATTAGTTGATTAATGAAGATCTAGTAGCTTCTAATATTATTTCTAATATAATATTATTTCCAGATAAACCAACTTCGGAGAGTAGGTGGCAGTGATGTCAGAGTGTGTTCACAGTCTTGTCAAGGTATTGCTTATTGATTTTTTAAACATGTTTTTACATTACATTTTTACTTTGATCAAGTTAAAATATCCACAGAATTGAGCTTATAGATACCTATGTGTTAACCACTGAATGTGCAAGGTGTAAAACTGCAAAATTGTCTTTTAAAATATAAGGGTTACAGTACTACATTTGATCCTAAATATTTGAGTAAATAAATGTTGAGTGGAAACTCACTTGAAAAAATGTCTAAACTCAGTGAAAATTTGGTTTTCAGACTTATGACAAATGAACTGATGACAGAATTCAACTTCGCTGGCACAAACCGAAAAGATAAACAACAAAAGAGGGGCCTGGGAGACACAAATCTTTATAGAGTAATTAAAGATACTCTTATTCTATGTTGTACTTTCAAACGTTGGGTACTCTTTAATTAGGACAGACTTTATTGCTCAACTGCTATGATGCAAGCCAAATTTTATCCGTTTATTTCAGCTTTGAGCTTAGTAAACCTTAATGGTTCATTTTTGAGATTATACTCAAGAAGATAATAATCATCATTTATTTGAGTAGTAATATTATATAATTTCCTCCTAGCTGCAGTGCCGAAGTCCCACCCTACATCAACAGAAAAAGAAATAAAGGAGCATGCAATGTGTTACTTGAAGAATGCATATGCAAGGCAGGGAGTCAGGAGATCTAGACACTGAAAATAATAGGTTTCTGGTTCTGTTAGGACAATTAGACAGGGTTTGCAAATGGTGGACAAAAATCGTCTTAACTTCCACAGTAATATTTTTTTTTCTTGGAAATATAGAAGTTGTACATTTTAAAATTTATATTTGAATCAAAATGTGGTTTTGAGTTAGATAGTGTGTTAATGTAATTAGTTTGTGTTTGTCATTACTATACTGTATATTGATGTTACCAGAATTTGTAGCTGAAGTTTAAGACTAGTTGTGTTTTTTTATGATTATTGCCCATATGTTGATTGATTGTATACAATGTATAATTTTAAATACATATTTTTCAGCTGTGAATGTGTATTTTCAGAATACATTTCTAAGCCAAATCATTGGCTTGGTTTACTAGTTTCTACACCTGTAAAACCTATCTTTGATGTATAATAGACCTCTACCCATATACGTATAATAGTCCTCTTAAGTTATCTGTATAATAGACCTCTAACCATATACGTATAATAGTCTTCTAACCATATATATATATAACAGTCCTCTAAATGTATCCGTATACTAGAACTCCAACCATTTATGTATAATGAACATATAAACATAGATGTATAATTGACGTATAACGATAGACGTATATTTAATTCTAGACGAATTGCGGACCACATTTAGACGTCTAAAGTATGCGTTTAATAGACGTATATTACACATCTTTTGCCCACTGGGTCACTCGTATTTAATACAGTCTCATTTTAATAAATTCCCCCGTTTCTCTGGTAAGTCCAGGTTTTACTGCTTGTTTCAATGTGTTTTCATTCTTTACATTTCATTAGTGTGAAAGATGTGACCCTGTACTGGATACAGCGCATAGAAACTGGACGGACCTCTGTTCACGACTGAAGACACTCAGGATAAAGAGTTAATTAATTGTAATTAATGTCATGAGCTGTAATGAGTCCCGGTGTCGGAGTAACTGTACTGATAACAACACAGACTATTATATTAGTGAGAGTAACAGTCAGGAGATCAAATCTCTTTCTAATAAAATGGGACATCACCCGACTAATCAATTTCTGGAAATTTTAAATAGTTTTCTTGAGATTGAAGTAACGGGACACTTTAATCAGAAAGTGTGGCTATAAAAAGCGAAGTTCCGGTTTTTATACTCGTCCAGAGACTCTCCCTGCTCTGACCTCTCCTCCAGGTCGTTTCTAATGTGTCTGTTCTGGCAGGTTTCTGTCTAAAAACATGTTACAGGACTCCCATCTCCTGTGGAGACACATGTAGGGTCGTGTCAGTGCAGAAATCCCACATTGTAAACCAGTTTAAACTGGGATGAGGTACAACTTGGATCAAGACAAGAACTGAGAGATTCATCAATCAGCCTCAGGACTCTCTCCCACTGGTGTCCTTTCCTCTCTCTCTGTGCTGTTTCCTAAAAACCCCTCTAATACCCCATGTACAAAAGAAGACTCGCTCGTCACTCCTGTTCTGTCCTGGTGTCGCAGTAACTGGGACTGAAGCAGACGGAGAGGAGATGCGCACTTCCAGAACTTTCCTTCCCGCTCGGTTCTTCCAGCTGAGCCCCAGACGGACTTTTCCCCTCCTGAGGAAAGAGCATCTTCCCACACAAACAGCCCGTTTCTCTCGGAAACACCAGCAGCCCACAACACACACAGCACAGGGAGAGTTTTTACCAGCTGCACCGCCACACGGACACCAGGACTCCCCTCGTCTGTGTCAGGGAACCTATAGGTAGAATTGGAGGATCCTTATGCGTGACCGGAATCCTACAGAACGCAAAGTAGCAAAGGGACGATCCAAAGACGAAATCCAAAGGCTGGGTCGATAAGGGAGGCAAAGGGTCTGGTAACGAGAGATATTCAAAAACAATCCAAAATAAAAAATCAAGAAGGCGTGGTCAAAAGGCATGACGTGAGAGAAGGAGAAGGAGGCAGAAGATTTGTAACATGAGATCAGTCAAAAGTCTTGGAAACACGCACTGGAGAATACTACAAGAGGCTTCTCAATAGTGAGCGTGGGGATGTGTGTGTGAGGGGAGTTTAAATACTGAAAGGAAAGGGGTGTGATTGGATAATTGGTTAGGGAGTGAGAATTTGAGGAATCTGATGGCTTCAATCAGGGATGAGATTATGAAACAGTGGTTCTGGGAATGCAACGGCGTTTGCGAGGGAGAGTGTGGGGTGTGACAGGGATAGAACGGCGTTTCCGAGGTAGAGTGTGGGGCATGACACCACAGAAATTAAATATATTATTCTGCTTACTTCTCATGCAGTCTTCTCAAGTCTTTGGAAGGACTATGAATTGGCTTTCCCGCAGATTAAATGAAAAACTTCTCCGTCTCCCTTCACAGCTGCTGACCTGGGCATTACAGCTTAGTTTAAGATTAAACATCTGATAAAACACAAATAAAATGCAAGAAAGGTACATTCCAGATTTTCTCAAAATACTGTAAAACATGGAAGCTATGGAGGTGGAGGTCTGTTGTTCTGTATTGACATGGATTTTAATGGGCTTCTATGAAAATTGGCCATGGTGTGAGTGAGTCCTGTGATGGACTGGTGTCACATTATCTGCGATAGTGCTTTGCACCCACTGCTTGCCAGGATTGTTCCAGTTCCACCACAACCCTGAATCGAGTGGATGGGTATATTAATGTATATTAATCATCTTACATGTTCCTGTTCTTCACTCTATAGACATCCTCTCACGAGGCACCAGTAAATGTAGGGGTTTTGCGCTTAACTGGGACAATTATTAATTGTAGCAGCAAGTCACAAAAATTATTCTTCTGATGGCTATTAGAAACAACCTTGCAGGATAACTCAAACAACGCACACATGCGGATACTCATACACGACAATACATTTATTAATACAAAAAATGTGCGAAAACATAACAGATCTTATAGTGAGGGTTAGCAGTATACAAAAGGTATATATTCAATCACGAAGAGTTACAAACCAAGAGGGACATACATTTCGTAATATCATTCATTTAGACCGTTTTGTAATTGAACTTTGTCACAACTTGTACATTAGATACTCAAAAGCAAGTACATGATTCATAGGAATTAAATTGATATCAACTCAGGTTGAGGTAACAATTGAATTCTCGAGCTGTAATGCAGAATGTTGAATACTCATCCCCTCTGTGGGGATTCAGATCTCCCGCGGACACAAAGAAGCAGTGGCAGGCTGTTGCTGTGTCCAATCGGCACTCTCTGGCCCGGTGCAAGGCAGTGCTGGTTCGGCGTGAGAGAAGGAGAAGGAGGGAGAGATTTCTGCTGCGGTGCGCTGCTGATGCTCTCTGAAGACCGGCTAGTTAGTTTTGGCTGAAACTAGCAGAGTTTGCACACAGAAAAGTCACAATCTTTAGACAGGAAGAAGACCGGTTCGTTCCCGATGTAGCACGAGTCCTGAATACTGATATTCAGCTGTCCACAGTTCCAACCATAGTTTACTCGTTGATCAGGTGAGCGTTTGCGGTGGGTTCACGAGGCTTGCTGCTGGGCTAACCTCGGGTGGATCCTTTTGGTTACATGCTGGCAACATCCGTTCTCAACTCTTAGAACAAGGGAAAGTCCTGGCACTGGGACACACTGGCCGTTACGTGACTGTCTGAGCCGAGTCTGAGGATGTCCAGGAGGAGCTGGAGTTATACCTGGAGGAACTACGGTTGCTCATTGGTTGAAAGATCAATGGGCATTCGAGAATCATTTTGTGACTTACTGCTACAATTAACAATTGTCCCAGTAAATGCACAAACCCCTACAGTAATTGGTGCCTCGTGAGAGGATGCCTACATTTATTGGTGCCCTGTGTGAGGATGAGTAACCATGAACTCTGACCTTGGGGTTGTAAACCACTTGGGATGAGACTCTCCCTTGGAATCTCCCAGACAGTGAGGCACCAAAGATGACCATTCATTAGGGTGGTTGATGTGTCTCAGCTTAGGGAGTTGTTCCTTATCAGAACACTCTATCAGCTAGAAAAACACCTTAAATGTGAACCAAATGGAATGGCCTCTCTGTATCAAGCACCACTTGAGATGAGGGAGAGAGAGACTGGCAAGGGAGCAGCAAACTTAATTCCTGTATTTTAATAAACCTTGCCACTACAATGGTCTCTCTCCTGTGTGAATGCGCTGGTGGGTTTTTAAGCTACTTGACTGACTAAAACTTTTCCCACACTGACTGCAGCTGAATGGTCTCTCTCCTGTGTGAACGCGCTGGTGGGTTATTAAGCTACTTGACTGACTAAAACTTTTCCCACACTGACTGCAGCTGAATGGTCTCTCTCCTGTGTGAATGCGCTGGTGGGTTTTTAAGTGACTTGACTTACTAAAACTCTTCCCACACTGACTGCAGCTAAACGGTCTCTCTCCTGTGTGAATGTGCTGGTGGGTTTTTAAGTCACCTGACCGACTAAAACTCTTCCCACACTGACTACAGCTGAACGGTCTCTCTCCTGTGTGTATGTGCTGATGCCTTTTTAAGTGACTTAACTGACTAAAACTCATCCCACACTGACTGCAGCTGAAAGGTCTCTCTCCTGTGTGAATGTGCTGGTGGGTTTTTAAGTCACTTGACCGACTAAAACTCTTCCCACACTGACTGCAGCTGAATGGTCTCTCTCCTGTGTGAATGCGCTGGTGGGATATTAAGTTACCTGAGTGACTAAAACTCTTCCCACACAGACTGCAGCTGAAAGGTCTCTCTCCTGTGTGTATGTGCTGATGCCTTTTTAAGTGACTTAACTGACTAAATCTCATCCCACACTGACTGCAGCTGAAAGGTCTCTCTCCTGTGTGAATGCGCTGGTGGTTTTTTAAGTCACCTGACCGACTAAAACTCTTCCCACACTGACTGCAGCTGAATGGTCTCTCTCCTGTGTGAATGCGCCGGTGGGATATTAAGCTACTTGACTGACTAAAACTCTTCCCCCACTGACTGCAGATGAACGGTCTCTCTCCTGTGTGATTGCACTGGTGGGATATTAAGTTTTAGTCACTGAGGTAACTCTTCCCACACAGACTGCAGCTGAAACGTCTCTCTCCTGTGTGAATGCGCTGGTGGGTTTTTAAGTGACTTGACTTAATAAAACTCTTCCCACACTGACTGCAGCTGAATGGTCTCTCTCCTGTGTGAACGCGCTGGTGGGTTATTAAGCTACTTGACTGACTAAAACTTTTCCCACACTGACTGCAGCTGAATGGTCTCTCTCCTGTGTGAACGCGCTGGTGGGATATTAAGTTACCTGAGTGACTAAAACTCTTCCCACAGACTGCAGCTGAAAGGTCTCTCTCCTGTGTGAATGCGCTGGTGGGTTTTTAAGTGACTTGACTTACTAAAACTCTTCCCACACTGACTGCAGCTAAACGGTCTCTCTCCTGTGTGAATGTGCTGGTGGGTTTTTAAGTCACCTGACCGACTAAAACTCTTCCCACACTGACTACAGCTGAACGGTCTCTCTCCTGTGTGAACGCGCTGGTGGGTTATTAAGGTACTTGACTGACTAAAACTTTTCCCACACTGACTGCAGCTGAATGGTCTCTCTCCTGTGTGAATGCGCTGGTGGGTTTTTAAGTGACTTGACTTACTAAAACTCTTCCCACACTGACTGCAGCTAAACGGTCTCTCTCCTGTGTGAATGTGCTGGTGGGTTTTTAAGTCACCTGACCGACTAAAACTCTTCCCACACTGACTACAGCTGAACGGTCTCTCTCCTGTGTGTATGTGCTGATGCCTTTTTAAGTGACTTAACTGACTAAATCTCATCCCACACTGACTGCAGCTGAAAGGTCTCTCTCCTGTGTGAATGTGCTGGTGGGTTTTTAAGTCACTTGACAGACTAAAACTCTTCCCACACTGACTGCAGCTGAATGGTCTCTCTCCTGTGTGAATGCGCCGGTGGGATATTAAGCTACTTGACTGACTAAAACTCTTCCCCCACTGACTGCAGATGAACGGTCTCTCTCCTGTGTGATTGCGCTGGTGGGATATTAAGTTTTAGTCACTCAGGTAACTCTTCCCACACAGACTGCAGCTGAAAGGTCTCTCTCCTGTGTGAATGCGCTGGTGGGTTTTTAAGTGACTTGACTTAATAAAACTCTTCCCACACTGACTGCAGCTGAATGGTCTCTCTCCTGTGTGAACGCGCTGGTGGGTTATTAAGCTACTTGACTGACTAAAACTTTTCCCACACTGACTGCAGCTGAATGGTCTCTCTCCTGTGTGAATGCGCTGGTGGGATATTAAGTTACCTGAGTGACTAAAACTCTTCCCACACAGACTGCAGCTGAAAGGTCTCTCTCCTGTGTGAATGCGCTGGTGGGTTTTTAAGTGACTTGACTTACTAAAACTCTTCCCACACTGACTGCAGCTAAACGGTCTCTCTCCTGTGTGAATGTGCTGATGCCTTTTTAAGTTACTTGACTGACTAAAACTCTTCCCACACTGACTACAGCTGAATGGTCTGGAATGGTCTCTGAGTCTGGATTTGAAGGAGTTTAGAGAAGGTGACTCTCCGATATCCTTAGGGAGAGAGTTCCAGAGCTTGGGGGAATAACAGATGAAGGCCATGTCACCTATACAATGTAGACGGGCTTGGGGGACAATAAGGAGACCAGAATTAGAAGAGCGAAGGTTGTGAGGTAGGGAGTAGGGTGATAACTCAGACAGGTACCGAGCCATGGAGAGCCTTATAGGTGAGCAGGAGGACTGTTAAGTCGACAGGAAACTTGACAGGAAGCCAGTGCAAGGACTCCAGGATAGGAGTAATGTGAACACTTGCACTAGACCTGGTCAGGATTCTGGCTGCCGAATTGTGGACATACTGGAGTTTGTTCAATGGGGATTTTGAAACCCCAGAGAGTAGAGCGTTACAGTAGTCGATTCAAGATTAGACAACACTTTTCAGCCACAGTTAGTAATAACATAGGGTGTAGTCGAGGAATATTTCTGAAGTGAATGAAAGATGTTTTGACAACATTCTGCGCATGTGGGTCAAACGGCAAATATCATCCCCAAGTTTTTCAATTTAGACTGAAGCTCAAGTACAAGACCATCTACAGATAGGGTTTCACACTGATTTTACAAAGTTGATGGGTGGTGCCAATAAGCATGGCTTCAGTCTTGTCACAGTTAAGATGAAGGACATTTTGAGTCATCCAAGTTCTTATGTCAGAGATGCAATTAGAATAGAGACAGCCACATCTGCGTTGGGACTGGTATGGATGTAAATACGAGTAACAATAGCATAGTAATGATAGCTGAGGCGAAGTGATCTTAAAAGCTTCAAGCTAAAGCTGTAAGCTTTACGCTACACAAACACACATCTAGTATACTCGCAATCAATTTGGGTTGTTTAAGCATAGAGGAATAAGAGGGTTTAAGGGGGTTTCTGATAATACATAATTTTAGATATACAAGCTTTGTGAGAAACCTAACTACCATGTAAAAAGTAAGACTACAGAAATAATAATAATACATTACATTTACATAATACAGACACACTGACTGCACACTACAGTACATTTACACTACACTGAGAGTGAGGGATTCATACAGACACACTGACTGGACACTCCAGTACATGAACACTGCACTGAGAGAGAGGGGGTTCATACAGACACACTGACCAAACGCTACAGTACATTATCACTGCACTGAGAGAGTGGGGTTAATTGGCTCCGTGAAGTTGGCCCCTCTACAAACAGCACAAATGATTAAACTCACCTCATTCGTTAGTGTTACGTTTGTGCCGTTAAAAGTAGCATTTGTGCTGCTTTCAATTCCGAGATATAGAGCCTTGTTTTTTCGGGGTCGTGACATCTCTCAGCCCCCCTACAAGATCGTAGCGGAACCAGACTGGTCTCATTCGTTAGTGCTGCTTTTGTGCCGGTTTGTGCCGTTGAAAGTAACTTCCCAGCTACTTTCGTTCCTTAGATATAACATCTTCTTTTTCAGGGGGTGACGTCACTCAGCCCCCCTACAACGTTGTAGGGGAACCGGACCGGTCTCAATCGTTAGTGCTGTGTTTGTGCCGTTGAAAGTAGCGTTTGTGCTGCTTTCATTCCCGAGATAGAGCGCCTTGTTTTTCCGGTGATCACGTGACCATGCACGGTGACTTGGACCTCCAGTAACACCGTCTGCCGAGTTCAAGCACTCTGTTACCAGCACGAGAGTAACAATTCTGCAACTCTGTTCCTCTGTTTGCCCAGGTGAGCGTACGGATTTTGCATTTAATATCATTATCTTCTATGCGTTTGTGTGAACAGGAAAATTAAAATTGTTTCCAATATCATACCCGTATCAGAAGAGTTGCAGGTGTAGCCTTAAAAAGCGAACATTAGCAAAATTGTATATTCTTCCAAAGAGGCTTTAACGAACAAGTCTTAATACCTCGTAGCGGTGACCTTTTTTAAAAATCATAAGAAGTAATCAGTTTCGCATTGTCTCCTTCTTAAATAAACAGGCATCAAGGGACGTGTGAACATTCGACCTGTCTGTCGAGCCACGTATTTAAAAAGACTTGAATTTGCAACTTTCTGGACCACTGTTGCTCTTTTTTATGCAAAGCACATTCGCCAACGTGAAAAGGAACCAGGACTTCAGGACTTTTATTTTTAAGGGGCACTATGTACAAAGTTTACACAAGTTCATAACACATCCTAGAAACAAGAGTCTATCATCTCACACATGAACACCGTGGCAATATTGGAAAATATTTATTTTCATAGAACAGAAGTGAAGTCTAGGTTCTTTGAATAATTGGCATTATCCACGTGTTTGTATTAACAAGGGTCTTATGCGCAAACATGAAACGATTAGCTCAGTCCTTTTATCTGGATTTCTGGTCAGTCCTTGGTGTAGAAAACAGCATGAGGGCACACCTTGAGCTCTGAAGACACAGATATGACTGTCTATAAGGACGTTTACAGGTACCAACACACTCGGTACTTAAATTACTGGATGTGATGAAAACAATGAATGCAATTTGTTTTCCGACTCTGTCTGGTCGGGTGGGGGTGGATGTTTTACATTTTAATATAGTGCCTTCTTTTTCTGGCCGTGACGTCACTCTGTGTCGTCGGCACCATACAAAAACCACAAGTTCAAGACCACCAGATCTTTCAATTGTGATCTCTTGATCAGCTGACCCCAGCCTTTGCAGTTGATGTTTGATTTATTATCTGCATCTCTGGCGAAGACCTCTTCTTCCAAATCGTAAGTTTCTTTACAAACTAGAAATGCTATACTATAATTATGATGCTACATTGACGTCCCCACAAATTTATTTTAAAGTAAAGATATTTGAGAAACTTATTTTGTTTTATATCATGGGGAATACCACAAAAAATTAGTAAGCTTTATTTGTTATCATGATATTTCTACACATGCAAGTGAAACTTGAAATGACTTGTCACACTTCTGAATTTAAATTATAATGTTTTGTTTCTGTACATGTTACAAGGAGAATTGAACCCCAAAAAATCTCTGACATGTTACAAATTGCGGATGTGAAAGCTGAAATGATTAAGTGGTGAATGCAATGCTTTAAAACATATTATAAACAAAAGAAGTGGTGATGGGCCTTGGTATTGCAGTTAAAGTGAGTAGGTGGGTCTAAAAAATATTAATTTATCAATTTCTATCTACATATACAGAAACATTTTGATGTGCACTGTAATCCATAACAATGTAAAAAACTTAGTTATATTTTCATTTACACAGTGGAGGGAAGTCCCCATTATCTGTAGGGCACTTTCACTGGGGTTTCCAGAGAAGCACTTGTAGCGGTGAGGCTTATTAATAAGGCATAATTAAGTGTTTCTGTGCTTTCCCAAATTAGGCCTCATCAAACTATTCATGCAGGCTGATTTAAAGATGTTTTCTTTTGATAAGGGACAGATCCCAAAGGGGGATGCACTTAGCTAAGCCTGGCTATCATGATCAATGGTCATCCATTGGCGTCTATCTGTCTAGGGAGTGCCAGATGGACATCTGGACTGCATTCCTAAGTGTCAGGAGTAAGTGACTCATATCTCACCTTGATCAACCAATCAGGGACTGGTAGGGCTGAGTAACCCACGTGGGACTCTGATGCCCATGGAACTTTCAGCCAATGAACGAGCTGAAGTTCCTCCAGGTAAAAACAGGCAACACAGAGGGCCAGAGTGGAATTCTGTGGACTTTTCTAAAGGGAATTCAAAGGAGAATTCCAGGGCAGGACGGCCCAGGAGCAGAAGGCTCCCAAGGGCAGGACATTCTCGCAGCGCGCCTCCTGACCATCCTGCGACCCAGCCCGGACAACCACAGAATAGCCAGTGTGTCCGAGTACCAGAAGTTTCCTTTGTCTAAGAGTCTAGAGCGGAGGTTGCCAGAAAGTAACCAGAGGATCCACCTGAGGTTAGCATCAGCAGCAAGCCTCATGAACAGGTCGGAACTGTGGACAGCTGAATCACTATTCAGAACTAGCTCTTCATCAGGAACGAACCGGTCCTCTTCCTGACCTGCTGGGACCCACAGTCATCTTTTCTCCTGTGCGCAAACTTTGCTAGTTAAAGCCAACACTAACTAGCCGGTCAGTGAGCATCAGCAGCGCACCGTCACAAGCCGCACAGCACAGCCTGGCACCGAGCCAGAGAGCGCGAATTGGACAGCAACAGCCTGAAACTGTTTCTTTGTGCCCGCAGGAGATCTGAATCCCCAGAGATTGGATGAGTATTCAACTTCACTGCATTACAGCTCGATAATTCAATTGTTATCCCAACCAGTTGATATCAATTTAATTCCTAAGAGTTATGTACTTGTTTTGAGTTACTAATGTAGAAGTTATAACCAAGTTCATTTACGAAACGGTCTAAATGAATGATATACTGAACGTATGTCCTCTTGATATATGTAACTCTTTGTAACTGACTGAATATATACCTTTTGTATTCTGATAACCCTCTCGATAAGATCTGTTAGGTTTATATGCATATTCTATGTATTAATACATGTATGCTCATGTATTAGTACCTGTGTGTGTGCATTGTTTGAGTTATATCGCATGGTTGGATTCTAAAGCCATCAAAAGAATAAATTTTGTGATTTACTGCTACAATTAATAATTGTCCCAGTAAATGCCCAAACCCTATAGAACTGGTGCCTTCAGAGAGCACACTACACATTATATAACTGAAAGGATATTATTAATCACGTGAAAATTTGGAAGAAGAACAGTTGAAGACAGGTTTGGTGAAATTCATTTTTTGTTACATTTTTGAGTGTTAATCAGACTTCTCTATACTTTGCATTAAACATTTCTCATAATACCCGGGCCATGGGTCTAGCTTGGGATTCAGCCATCACATGAACGCTGAGATTAAAGGGTGACATCACGGAGCTAACAAAAGAGTAGTGTAAAGCTCGCCACAATTTGTTGTTTGAGACTTCAGTTCTAACCAATATACAGTGTTTTGCATTGATCCTTATTTCTTTCTGGGGATTTAAACTACTCAAAAATTGTTTGATTTTTTTAAACCTTGAGCTTTTCAAATCCATGTACTGCACTACATATTTGTAATTTTTGATTGTTAATTCTTAATTGTGTATGAAAGTAGATATCAGACCTACTGCATGCAATAGCTTATTGAGGAGCTGTTGCCTTTCTATTGTTCCATTACCTGTAGAGAGGGGTTTATAATGTACGTTGAAGTACCTGCCTCTTTGAAGTTCTGAGCATCTTTGGGAATGTTTGCATGGTTTACATTGATTGTATCATGTCCCAGAAGCAACAGGCATGAAACTGGTGATTCCACTATTGTAGTAAATGTAGTAGAGTTAACCATTTGACAATAGATTATGGTCTGCCTTCACAGAGCATAGAACAGGATAAAATGAGTTTTGTGTGAGCTTTATTAAGTTATACCCTCACACAACAGAGTATATTAAGGAAGAACAGAGTTGGTATAAAATTACATCATCTGGTGTGTTACACTGTTACCACACTTAAGAGACCAAGTAAATGTACTGGATTAAAGCTCTGCATTGTTCATTGTTATTCTGACATTGTTAAACATTTTACACATTGTTTGGTTACGAAAGTCGATGTGAGGACAGGATTTGTTTTTTTGTATTTTAAACAATGTATGTTGTTGCACCATAGTACTCATTCTACATATTTGCCCTTCATTCCAGGATTCATCACCTACAGGCACTGTTAGGAGGGTAGGAACTTAACAGTACTAGCATTCAGGCTGTGCTGCCAGACATAACCTGACAAAAGAATATACCCAAGTGCTGCAGGGCTGCAAAGGTAACAAAGAATCAATATGTACATGCATAACAGTGTAACTGCAAACTATAAAATCACACATAAAACATCACACTTAGACCAAAAAAAAAGAAGGATACAATGCTTTTTCTTCTGAAGAAGTTCTAGAAGAAATAGGTGAAGCAGGGGACCAAGAGCCAAGCTGTTCCCTTGATGCATGCCCGACAGCATTGGAAGACTGGGTAACAGAAATCTGTGAAGAATGCAGGTTGCTTGCTGTGGACAGTGGTGATAGAGATCACCTGGAATTCCTACCGGAGACTGTTCCTCATCTCACCAGGCTTGCTTGATATCTCCCACTCTGGACTGGCTTAATGGTTCCACTTTTCAAAAGTGTGAACATCACTGCAAGCTCAGCCAGTGTGGAGGTGGATTTCAAAATCCTAAAACGATCAGTGCTGAAGCATGAGTTGACAGGTTCCTTATGAAGCACCTAGCACCCATAGAAGGTATGAGAATATCAATGGGTGTTCATGGTGTTTACCAGCAGTGTGAGAGGGCCATTATCAGTGCTACCACATCCAGCTCTCTAGAACAGCAGAGCGGAACACTTGTTATGAGTTCTGAAAAACAAACAGAGCTCAAAAAGGACAAAGAACTGGTGTATACATAAAATCTGAGTTGTTTGGAAAATTGGAGAGGGCTTGCTGCACCACCTAAAAAACGGAAACCATCTTTTTATCTTGTGCCTCATTCTGAGTGGTTACACATAGATTATTCTGTTCCTGTGAAAAAAGCTGTAGTGGCTCTGGTGAGGAACTGAAGCAGCAGAGACCTGCCCCCAGTAAAGGTGAGTGGAGACACTGTGAGTGTACTGAACACTTGTGCCTTTGATGTCAGTGCCTATGCAGTGCCTATTGTGACAGCAGGACTTCTAGCAGCTATGTTAATCAGGCTGTAGATAGCATCTACAACTGGTGAAACATTTGGCACAGAAAGGTGTGCACAAAGATGTTTATGTTCTAAGAGCTAAAATTTTGAGGGACATTTTTGGTGCAACGAAAATAGTCAGGGCTACAACAAGTGAGGGCTGAATGTAACATTTCAGAAATCATAGCAAAAGTGTTCTTAACAGTGCCTAGTGTGGTAGCACTGAGTCGGCGCTCATCGCCAAGTTGTCCCCTCCATTGTGGAGTCACGCAATATCCCATTTGTTTCTGTAGATTTGAATACGCTGAGAGCAAGAGGAGTAACAGGGCTATAGGAGGCTGTACAGAAACAAATTAAATTAAGCCAATCCAAATGTCTCTCTCAAATTGGTGACATGGGAGATTGGCTGAGTCATGAAGAAAACACTGTGCAGTCTCAAAATATCTTTGAGAGTCAACTTTCAGATTTTCAACATAACCTGGAATTAAATGGGAAGACCTTCAAATTAAGAGGTGTCACTGCGGTCTGCCCACCTGCCAGCAAACATGTCCTGGGTCATTACATTGCATACTGCAAAAGACACGACTTCATCTGGGATAAATTTGATGATCTAACAAAGACAATCAAATCTGTGTCTTCAGTGGTCAAGGTGTGCCCTCACGCTGTATTCTATACCAAGGTCTGACCAGAAACACAGAAAAAAATCTTCACACATCCCTTGATGCCTATGTTTATTTAAGAAGGAGACAATACGAAACTGAATACTTCTTCAGATTTTTAAAAAAGGACAATGCTATGAGGTATTAAGACTTGTTCGTTAAAGCCTCTTTGTAAGAGCATACAATTGTTTGCTAATGTCGCTTTTTAAGGCTACACCTGAAACTCTTCTGATACGGGTATGATATTGGAGACAAATGTAATTTTCCTATTCACACAAACACATAGAAGATAATGATATTAAATGCAAAATCCACCGCCGCCCCCTACCTGGGCAAACAGAGGAACAGAGTTGCGGAATTGTTACTCTCGCGCTGGTAACAGAGAGCTTGAACTTGGCAGACAGGGTTACTGGAGGTCAAAGTCACTGTGCATGGTCACGTGATCACCGGAAAAACAAGGCGCTATATCTCGGGAACGAAAGCAGCAAAAACGCTACTTTCAACGGCACAAACCAGCACAATCCCAGTACTAACGAATGAGGTGAGTTTCATTGTTTGTGCTGTCTGTAGTGGGGGCAAATTCACGGAGCTTACTATTCGAATGAAGAATCTCTATCTGCTTGTTTGTTTAAGTGTTTAGAGAAAATTCCAACGACACTACTCAAAACTTTGCCCCTCTACTGAGCATATACTTTATTTCCCCAATATAGGAAACAGAGCAAATAAAAGAATTACCATTTAATAACATGCAATACCAGATGCAATCTCTTACCATCTTAAGAGCAAGAGTTCACATGATAGTAAATCAAAACCTGATAGTTTCCACAAAAAAAGGGTCTCTTGCGAGATAAATATTCAAGAAGCCGCTACAAATTATCATCTGGTACCTATGTATATCACCATTCTCTCTTGTGTGTTAAACTTTCAGCAAGGAAAAGTATTTTTTGTATGATCCAGAACCTTGAATTGCAACAGAAAATGGTTTTATATATATACTATGTAGCAAGATCTCTCAGTAACAAAAACAAAACCACAATAATTATTATAAGAAGGAGACATATTCTCCTTATATAATAATTAATACGTATATTATATTGACATTTATATTGTTTATATATACACACATCACAACTTGTTAAATATTCACTTTAAATTCATGAGCTCTTAAGCCCTATCTGGTAGTGAGGATGAATCAGATGTTAAATTGAGGAACAGTAGCTTGAGCCCCACCCCCCAGACAGACTGAGAAAGGGTTCACTGTCACACAGATGAGCACATTTGACAATGCAAGGCTCCGAACCGCTGAAGCCACAAATACTGCTCTTGTGTCAATGTTAGAGGGTTTAAAAGACATTCAACACACATTTTTTATTGATCCATGGCATAACTTGTCCTCCCTATTCACTAACATTATAAGACCATGTCCCAGTTTTCAAACTGTACCGTAAGCCCTTCCTCCAGGTCCACACCTCCATGACACAACATAAGAAGTGTGGACTTCAAGTACATAAGGATTTGAGAGGCACCGTTACAAAAAGGGGGGATGGGACGCCACGTGATGTCAGCGGTTTGTTACGCGGGTCAAAACGCTTCCTGTGGTTGCTGCTGCTTTTGCAGTGAGTGAGTGAATGTGGACAGAACTTCTTAAATATGTTTTTTATCCTTTCTCCATTCGCAGGCTGATGAACTTGAATCTCACCGCGTCTATCCCCGAACCGAAGGTAGTTGAATTTATGTAATTTTGTTTTACATAAAATATGCAAGTTTTAAAACCATAAAAAATAATATTTTACTTTCCAATTGTGGGGGGAAAGCAAGCGCTATCTTGATATTAGTGGTTCTATAATAATTAAGCCTGCTTTACTACACCAGCTACATCACTTCTTCGTTGGGTATTCCTCAGACTATATTCAGAAGATGGCAAAACAGAGCACAAAGCAACTCATCGTAGCAATTAACAGGGTCTAGGAGGAGAAGCTGACCGAACAAAGTTACCGAAAATAATTTCCGTAAGACTCTTTTGTGCTCTCCAGAAGATTGAAAAGGGCAGCGGAGGACAGTCGGGCATGTAATTTCGCGAAAACTTTTGTTCTGTCTAAATTGCCAGTATTTAACACTGCACTGGGGGGGTTAATACAGACACACTGACTGGACACTCCAGTACATGAACACTGCACTGAGAGAGAGGGGTTCATACAGACACACTGGCTGACTGGACACTGCTGAACAATGCAGTACATTAACACTGCACAGAAGAGATAGTTACCGCCACGTCGATAAATAATCTGCCCACAAACATTTCCAAGACTCCAAAGTCTCCTAAATTGGCTTTCACATGGAGAAAGTGTATCAATTGACGACATATTTCTGTCCAAATTTAAAGAACAGCAATAACATTAATGAGAATATAACCAGACCACAACTAGTTTAGTTCGCAGAAAAGAATCCCTCGGCAACATCACAAACCTTTCCTACGTCGCTCTGCATCTCTCCACTACAGTTTCAACAGTGAGGAAGTTAAAAACCCCGTTTTTAAACACAAACGTTACTAATTGAAAGTCACTGCACTTACCCGACGGCTCCGTTTCTTCATTTGTTTCTGCAGTGATTTCACAGGGAGGCATGAGTCCAACATGATCCGTCTGTCCCTGATATCCTCCTGCTCTCGACTCCTTCTCCCATAACTGCAATCGCACTTTAAAGGTCTCGTTTTCCTTCATTCGCGTTATTTCTGTCCCGAAACTGTCCTCCACACACTGTGTGATATTAATCACGGCCCGACTCACCAGGATCTGGGAGACGCTGTGGAGTTTGTCTTGAAACGAGACTTGGGAGTCAGACATCGTGTTTCGGAAAACTTCTGAAACTTCATACACAAACGATTTGAGCAAAACCCCCATGAAACAGTGAAGCTCGTTTTCCTGCTTCATTTGCGCGATTTCGGCCCCGAAAACATTGTCGACAGACATGATTTTAATCAAGACCCGTCTCGCCAGAACCTGGGAGATCCGGCGGAGTTTTTCTTCAATCGACTTCTCGGAATCATCTGTCCGGTTTCGGAAAACTTCTGAAACTTCGTGGACGATCGAGCTGAGCACAGTCTCCATGAAAGAGTGCACCTCAGTTTCCAGATTAAGCAACAGATTCTCCATGTTTTTCAGAGTCGATCTGAAAAACACAAACAATTCCTGCAGCTGCAGTGGCTGTAAACACGTGGGTTTGAACACAGAAAGCGAAACGTGGTCAAACAGAGGACTTCCGGGTTATCAGATGAACTTTCCTTAGTGACCGTTGCTATGAACCACAAAAATATTAGTCGAATAAAAATAATCTGAAAAAAAAATAGTCCAGAATAGATATTTGCGTTATATTATAGTGTAACGTATACGGCCGACATTTTTTTATTATTTTTATTAAATGTGTAAATAATTTACAAATACAACTACAGGAGCAAAAATGGATACAAGAAAAAAAAAACACGGACAGAAAAAAAATTAACTGCCAGAGGTAACGATGTAAATTATATTTTTTACATATATCAAATGTTTTCCTTGCTTTAGCATTTTTTTTCATTGTTATAGAATTTAAATAATATTTCAACTCCATCTGAAAAGTACTAAAAAGGGGAGTATTATTGGACCATTTTGATTTTATGAATGTGAAATTTACTAAGAATGACTAATAAATTTGCTATAAATAAATGCTTTTTTAAAAAAGTTCTCTTACACAGTACAATATCAAAGTCCTAAAACCTACAAAACACCTTTAAATGCCTACAAACAAAACTCTGCAAGTCCGTCCAAAACAACTTCACAAACACACACCTTACAAGTAAATGTACCAAAGATTCCCTTTCAACCCGACAAAAAACGCACAAATCATCCTTCTCATGCTTAAATTTAGACAGTACTTATTTAACTGGATAAAACCTATGAACAATTTTAAATGATATCTTTTTAGCTTTATTTGTAATACAATATCCATCAGGAGTTATCCAAAGTAACTTCCAATTTATATTTTCAAATGGTGCGTTCCAAAAAGATCAACTTGACACGCACGCCTTTCCTGTATAAAATAAAAATCATCTCTCATGTTTTTACGAAACAAATCGCTTTTCTTTTTACAACATTTCGAATACCGTTAATTTAATAGAAACATCTACCTTAATTTCTTATTTATTCCGCACGTCTGCAGTCACTGTTTACATGTCTGCATTGTTTACTTGTACGTTGTCTACTGTTTGTACAGTATATTGTCTTGATGCACTGTCTGTACTTTGTGTAAAGTATTGTAACGCAACGGGGGCTCAGGCGGGCGCCCTTGCCGCATCTGGTCGGCCCCATCCCGACTGGAGGCTCGAACCCGGGACTTCCACGTCTCTCTGCAGCGACCTAGCCCCGTGAGCTAAAGAGAGATCTCTCCACAGCCCAGTAGCTGTGGTCCTGCTATCACAGAGAAGGGCGGTGACGTCACCCGCTCTGGTACGCCGGCTCTTACACAGTGCCTGTCGGCCGTAAGCGTTACAGTATCTATATCTATGCTCTCGCAGTCTCCTTCCTCACCGCTCCTGCTCGCTCGACACTCAGTCTCTATGCCTGGGATCGTTGAATCTCTGTCCAAGTCTTTTGGATCTTAATGACTATATGAACAAAAAATAATTTCATGTTTACAAATTTGACACCCACTCAATTCAGAGTGCACATGTTTCTTGTTACAGAGGGGAAAAAATGCACATGAAATTTCTCATGCTCACCTATAAGGCTCTGCATGGCTTGGCACCTCAGTACCTGTCTGAACTATTATCGCCCTACTCCCCACCTCGCAACCTTCTCTCTTCTAATTCTGCTCTCCTAACTGTTCCCCAAGCCCATCTACATTCTGTGGGTGACAGGGCCTTCTCCTGTTATGCCCCAAGCCCTGGAACTCTCTCCCCAAGGATATCACAGAGTCACCTTCTCTAAACTCCTTCAAATCCAGACTCAAAACCCTCTTCTTTAGAAAAGCCTTTAATGAACTGGTTCCATTCTTCACCCCTCTGCTTTTCTTAGTACCACCATCCACGGTCTCCTCTATATATTGTAATTGTGTTTTATCTTGTGTATTTTTATTTATTGTTGTTGTCATTCTGTAAAGAGCTTTGAGAAGCCACCTTTTAAGGCTCTATCCGCATGTACCCCATGTATTAAGAAGACCCCCATATTAAAAAAATCATAAAAAAGAAAGAACACTTTCACAACCCAACACAAGGTTGTATAAGGTGAGGGGGGCTGTCTGGTGTGTAAAACACTTGGTTGTAGCATTGTGAATGCTGTGCTTCAAATGCTATTGAGTCATGAAGAGGACCTCCCTATCCCAGTGTATTGCATGTCTGATTGGTGCCATATTGAAAAAATCATAAAAAAACTGAAAGAGGTTTCACAACCCAAAGCAAGGCTGGGAAAGGTCAGAGGACCTGCTTAGTGTGTAAAACACTTACTTGCAGCATTGTGGGTGCTGTGGTTTAAATGCTATTGGCTTGTGAACAGCATCCCCCTATCCTAGTGCACAGTGCCACATTCAATAAAACCATGAGAAAAAGAGATTCACAACCCAAAGCTCTGCCAGTCTTCTGTGTAAACAATCATGGACATCATGATTTGAACATCATGGGTGCTGTTTTTAAAAAGCTGTTGAGTAAAGAATAGGAATTGTCCTGTAGAATGAAAACAGGAAATAAAGAAAAGGTTTCAGAAATAAAACAAAGCTTTATTCCCATGCTGACAGTCTGGGTAATTGGAAACTGCTGTTCTGCTTCCTATGGTCATATATGGGTTTTTCGCATGAAACTCTATTGAGCAGTATTTCTGCGTTGTGAACGTATGTATGTATACAGCGGTCCCCCAG
The DNA here is from genome assembly GCF_040954835.1 of Lepisosteus oculatus. Classification (NCBI taxonomy): domain Eukaryota; kingdom Metazoa; phylum Chordata; class Actinopteri; order Semionotiformes; family Lepisosteidae; genus Lepisosteus; species Lepisosteus oculatus. The sequence continues at coordinate 11,813,882 of NC_090709.1, read as the reverse complement.
TGTTCCAGATGGTGCGTAATTGCGCATCAATCAAAACCCCGAGTGTCAGAAAAGAATAATAAGCTCACTGATATGTTTATTTCAAAGTCGTGGTCTTTAAAATGCATTTGGTTTAAAGGCGTTCTGTGTTATATGATATGTGATATGGACACAAGAATATTCGTGCGTGGAATAAAAAGACAAACTGAAGGCTGTGAGAACATTCACAATGTACTTTATACACAGAGCAATTGTATATACAAAGCAATTGTTTCATAAAAACGCTACAGGCGTGCCAAAATCGTTTTTGTACTTCAAGCTAACTTTACCCCGGTCAAAGTGATGAAGACACAGACATTCAATGAAAACGAATTTGATTCACTCAAGGCTCCGCTCTTTCGTTGTGATGTCATTTTAATTAATTTTAGCTGTGATTAGGTGTCGTTTTTGTCTCTTTTAACTTAAGAGTTAAAGAGTTTAAGAGTCTGCTCCTTTCTTCCTGGTATAGAAATAACATGTTCCATGTTTACAACCACCACTATAAATTATTTGTTCAGCTCTAACGCCTGTCTGCGTTGACAAGGCATCTCAAAATGACATATTAAATAAGAACACGATCCTTCCGGTTACCATTCCTGTGGTTGGAGCGTTGTTTCGCCCTTTTTCGTTCTTCTACAATATTTACAGACAGGGCTTTATCACTGGAGTTGTACAGAAGAAGTGTGCATCGGTCCATGAAAATCATCAGTCCTGCTGTTGTTCTATGTGTAGTTTAACCGAGAGCACTTAAAAGATGCAAAAAGCTTTCAAAGAAAACAGAATTGAAAGACAGTAGAGTAAGGAGGTAAAAAAGCACTCCCCCGTCGAGGAATTAACCACCGTCGCCCGTGTGACTGGATATAAAAATAACTGATTCGTTTTTGCCCAGTCTCTGGAAGCTTCAATGCGATTACTTTTCCTTCCTTATTTCTTCATTCCCATGAATTTACTCTGTAGTAGAGGAAACACGAAAGTGGGAAATTGCAGGCATTCTCCATGAGAACACACCATTGGGGATGTAGCTCAGGGGTAGAGTGCATGCTTTGCATGTATGAGGTCCCGGGTTCAATCCCTGGCATCTCCATGTGCTTTATATTATTGTGCTCACCTCGCAATCTTCTGTTGAGTGAGAACTCTTTGTCGGTGTTCATAGAGAGACAGGTTTACACAATTAAGTTCAGTCACACACAAAGTGCTACAGTGTTGCTCTGCTGTATTAAATGTACCTCCAAAGCATTTAGTTCTGTTAACTACAACAAATGATTTGAACTAATTTAACATCATATTCAGGAAATCCAGAGAGTCCTCCCTCTGGACTCCGCACTGAGCTGAAAGCTGCGCGAACTCCTCACTGCGTGTCCTGTACTGTTACAGGTGCTCTCGTGTAGATGTGGAGCACAGCCATAAGGACACTTTGAACTTTTTCCGTATGTGAAGGAAAAGGCAAAAGAGCATGAATAGTATTAATCGTATAAAATATGCATGGTACAACTCGAGAAAGTACTGAAGGACTAAACAACGACTTTTGATGATTACAAGAGATTCAAGAAACACAACCGTCCGCACACGGGCTTGGATTCTGAACGCTTAAGTTAAGACAAAGCGAAGGATACGAACTGTAAACTCTCTTACAGTTTGTGAAATAAAACAATTTCTTACTTTCTTAATAATTTCTTACTGCTTATAGACGATTTATTGCATTTTAACAAAATCACAATTACAAACATTTTGGGTTAAACTGTTATTCACACACTCTAACGAAGATAAACGTTAGTGTCTTCCGGTGTGTGAGCCCATTTCTAATAAGAATAAAAAATAAATTATATAAATTGAATTGTTCTACTTTTTATACTTACATAGTCTTATTAATATTTCAGTTAAATATTTTCTTCTGTAGTAATACTAGTCTCGATTTACAATTTTTGGACATTGTGCATCTTAATTAACTTTGTTATTAGTTTCGGTTTTGGAAAATCGCGCCCAGAAGCTACCAAAACTGGTAATGCAATAGCAGCCTTCTGGGTGGAAAACAAAAAGTATTTCTTGGTATGAATCCTAGCTCATTTATAGGCGGCATTCTAGGACTTCTCGCTTCAGAAATCCTGTCAACGCATCGTACGTTTCTACTCCATCAATATCAGCAGTGTTATCACTACCAAACGCTAAGAATAGATCCTGGCAATAATTCATGAGATCTTCTTTGGAAAATTGTTTATTTTATTTTTACAAAATATTTTCAATACCATCCAAAAAGTCGAAAGTTTCAATTGCATGCAACTGATGAGATCTCTCTTTGATGGAAGTTATAAGTACATCCAAAACACGTTTCTTGTGGATCCAGAAGAGGACCATTATGAGGCTCAAAACATGCCTGTCTCTTCTTTTTTTGAGGACGAATTGATTATTGAGGTGTAATCATTGGTTCAAAACCCAAACATCTGCTATTGCTGTTGTTTCTTTGATAGTTTCTTCAAATCCTTCAATTGATTTTCTATATCGAGGGATAATATCATACAAGTTGTGGTTTTCTTTTAATCACCAATTTTATTAAAATTTCACCTTCTTTTACAGATGTCTTGCATGTATCACAAGATATAACAGTCCCCTTGCGTCCTCAGGTAAAATGTTTTAAAAAGTACAACAAAAGTACAATATACTATACAGCATTTATGGTTACATGTATATTAAAATGAAGGTACATATACCGAGATATTAAAATACAATTGTACAGTCCAAACCTAATAATGCTTGTGAAGTTCTCCACCAAATCTGCACTGTAATTTTGAAGTATGATAGCTGAGAATGCAAGGTGAGTATGAAATTCAAATTAATTTCTTGGAAGCTGCTGATGTTGGTCGTTATTGAGCATTCCAGATCATATTCACTTAAGTACTAAATTGATTACTTCTTGTAGCTTTAAACGTGCACAATATTCGCATTTCTTGCAAATATCAAGATGTTTTAGGTGTCACTGAGAACAATAATCAAGTTTGAGCAGATATTATGCTTACATGGGAATCACAAGACGTGCTCCTCTAGGTGGGCTTGAACTACTAATCTTCCGCTTAAGAGAAAGAGTAACAAGAACCAATGTTTTGCCAAGTAATTTGAAGACCTAGATAAAGAAACGTGGTGCAGAATGAAGAAGCACGGACAGGGTTTGAACCCTCATAGCCAAGATGTCCACCTACTATATGATGTTAATGGAGGCATACATGTTTCCATGGGATATTTACTCCTGCTTCCAAACCAATATGCTGCAGCGATATCTGATAATGGTACTGTCACTGCTTGTGAGCCACGTGTTTCAGCTGTCAGCCTACTATACCATGTTCAACCAATGCTAGTAATATTACTGCTGTAGTAGAGGAGCAAGAGAGGTGCAGTCGGTAGAGCTGGTGACCCTTAAGTTCAGAATTGTGGATTCAAGGTTTGTTTGTGTCCTTTCTGATCCCTCTAATCTTTTAGTAGGACAGTGCAAGCAAAACATGATAGCGTACAGTGACAACCCAATGTCTTATTTGCTTTGTGTAATTCAGCTTTCTTACCACTTTGGGGCTCGATTCAGATATCGTTGTTATAGCAAGGGGCGAGCAAAGGCTTTCCTAAATCAAGGTTGGTTTGCTCACAAGTAAATATAAACACTTGAGCGTTTGCTGTTTGAAGACCGCACTTTGTCAAAAATACTGCGGTTTCTTAATTTCACATAATGGTATTTAGACGGGGCAAAGTAGTGTAGCCCTTGTGCAACTTTGATTAGCGTTTGTTATTCGGTTTTGAGGTTTGAGGAGCGTAATGCAAATCGAACTGGTGAATAGAAAATGAAACAGGAATCACTTCTTGGGCTAAGAAATCCAAGAAGCATGGAAACCTGTGGATTGTAACACTACAGAACACTCACAAATCGCAGTGTTGCTGCTTTTATATTTCAGTCTTTGACTTTAGAATGCACACCTTACCGGAAATCTTTCTTTACTTACAGACAGCTCAAAAAGTTCTTAAGGCAGAAATTGGAGCCCATCTAAAAGTTCCTTTCTGCTAATCACATTTAAGTGTTGACGAAGCATTTTCCTGCCCATCATGTTCTTGATAAGCGGTTTCTCTGTTTTCCTCCTATTGTCATTGTCAGCACAATAAGACGGAACAATACACAAAAAATAAAAAAGTAGCTGTCAGAAGTGGGATTTAATCCCATGTTTCCATTTGGAGACCAGAACACCCAACCAAGATGAAAGACATTAGTTCTCAAGTCTGACACCTTAGACAACTCAGCCATCCTAACAAGTGATGACAAAACTTGTGCTGAATTCACCAGTAGTTCACTAAACTGAGTTTCTTCCTTGAACAGATTTGCTTGTCTACAGAGTAAATTGCAAAGTCCAGGTGTGCAAAGCTCATGGAGACTTATTCACAAACACTTACTGCTGTAATAAATGCAAAAGGATCTTCCACAAAGTATTAGTTGGGGGAGTTCACACTTATGCAACCAGGGTGTTGTAGGTTTATTAGTTTCAATTTTTCCAAAATTTTTCTCTTGAATTTTGTTGGTGGCAAGGTCACATTAAGGATGGAAAGACATCTGACATGATTTATCTTGATTTCTGGGTTAACATCACAAAAACCTGCAATTTCAATAAGAGTGTGTAGACTTTTTATATCCACTGTACAGTCACTTCCTTTGTTAAGCGCCATGGGGCAACCTAGTTATTGTGAAAGGCGCTATATAAAATAAATTTAATTTAATTTAATTAATCCAGAGCATCAAGGCACTTTACAAAACATGCATAGAAAAGTAGAGTATAAATTTGTAAAACCTTAGTTTCTGAAGTAACTGCTTGGATAATCCAACTGCCACTGTTGTTACTGCTTCTGCTGCTAATACTACTACTGTTACTACTACTACCACCATGACTTCAGATTCTAACACTAATTCTGATACTAATACTCCTGCTACTACTACTGCTGTCATTACTAGTAATAGTGATAAAAACAGGGCACTCACAGATCTGTGGATGTGGGTCTGGACTCTAGAAAGTGATTCCATTCGCAAACAGCTCTGGACCTCAACACCTGTTGATGGATCACTTCTGTCAGACACACCAGTGGAGCCCAAGCCCAACTTCACACACACTCACACACACAGATATACACCCACACAATCACACACATTATCACACACTGACAGACACACATCCAAACACTCACACACAGACACTACACAGACTACCAGACACACACATAGACACTACGAATACTTATAGACACACATCCACACACTCACAAACACTGACAGACACCACACACTCCTCACAAACACCACACACTCACAAACACATCCGCTCATAACTACAAATACACTATAAATAACACTAATACAAATACCAATTATATCGCAACAGTAACACTATCACTAAGACTTACACTATCATCATCACCAACACTGACACAAAATACTACTACACTTATAATACTAATAATAACAGTAATGCTATCACTAAAACTAACATGACTACTAGTGTAAAAAATCTAACCTTATCTATATAATTATCATTAATATTAACAGGAAAACTAGTATTAAAACAATCAGTAGCACTATCATCATTAATACTCACATGAACACTAGCATTAATGTTAAAACTACCGATTGTACTCACACTAATATTAACATGAAGACAATATTAGTATTAGTTGCTATCCGTGACGTCACACCGCTCTTTGTGACGAAGGCGAGACACCTAGCAGTGCACAGTGACTTGGCGCCTGTCGCCGTGGTTACCATACTTGTGATTTGTAAACAGTGGAAAAATGCATTTCAGCTTTTACTTACACAAATTTATCAACTTGGAATACAGTTTTTAAGAATTTATCAACTTGGAATATAATTTTTAAGCTCTAGCATACAATTCCTAAACAATCATTTGAATAATAATTCTTTAATTTCTGATTGAACATTATTAACACTAAAGGCGCTATTGTAATTGATCGATAGAGGCTGTATTGACTGTTTTCTAGATATTTAAAACAGGGTCAGTACTCACCAATCAGTGAAGATAATCGATTATTCTACGGTTCTTCAGTTGAATTAATTGGTTGTCGATAGATAAGTGATCAATAAGTCTCCTCCGTGCGCTCCGCGCGCCTCCCGCGGTCTCGCTCTCTGATCCCGGCGCTCTGGCTGGTGTCTGTGACGTCACAGCGCTCTTTCTGACAGAGCAGAGCGCGTCTCCGCTGGAGGAGACTCCTGTCCGGTGCCCGGGGGGCTTTTCTTACACATATAACATCTCCAAAAATAAAGGCGATTCATAACAGCTGGAAATGGAGAGCGACAAACCGAGGAATACAATTTATGAAACAAAAAAATAGTTTACTTCACAGACAAATGCGTTGTATAGCATACTCCCGTAGAGCAGAAGAGAAAGGGCACAAGTCCCTGTAATAAGCGCTTTTAAGCGTTTTACACGAATCTCCACAGAACAGAATCCAGGAGGATCAGACTCCTGATCCTGGAGGTTGAAGAGCATCTCCTGGTTTTATTTCCACTCGAGCTCTCAGTTCCTCAGCCAGTTTGATGATTTAATTAACTGTATCACTGTTATCAGACTCTGTTTAACTGTATATAAGACTCCGTGAGAGACGTGTGGGAGACGCTGTATCCCAGGGCTGGTGTGGAATAACACACAGACAGGTCTTCTGTGTGATCTGAGCCCCACTGCTCAGAGCTACAGACTGGTCAACTGGTCACTATTGTAGACAAGACAATCGGTCTGCTTCTGCTGATAATCATATTACACTTATAAGAGTAGCAATACTGCTGTTCATTAAATCAGTAAAAAATAATAATAAGAGATAATCACATATTGCTCAATTTTCAGTCAAACACTTCTGTCTCTAAGAGGCTGTGAGAAAGGAGAAAACGGGGAGATGTGACCTGAGTCCAGGCTGTTCTGTCTGATATTATTTATGTAGCAGCACTGATTGTCTCAATGTTCTCTGGTTCTGAATTGTCGGGATAAAGAGAAGGATGGAGATGAGCTTCTGTCTGTTCAGGAGGGAGGAGTTTGGGTAAAGTACTGAGGGACCCAGAGCTCTGTGTGTGAGTCTGAGCTGTGAATCTGACTGAGAGGAGATACTTTTTTTTATTCTGCCTCTGAGAAGTCTTTTCCTTTGCCAAGCAATGTTACATCCCCTTCAGATACTCTGCACAGACTGTCAGAGTGAGAGAAGAGGAGAGAGAGATGGACAGATAAGAGCACACGCAGCGAGAGAGTCAGGAAAGGGGAGAGAGAAGAGAAGGAGCAGGAAGACAGTGCAGGTGTTCAACCACACTGTGACCGCAGGAGACAGGAGGCTTTTCTCAGCTGCTGAGGAGCTCAGTGCTCATGGCCACTCAGGCTCAGAGGCTCTGGCAGCAGTCAGGTCTGAGAGCTTCTCCTCATACTGACACTGGAGCTCTGAGAGTCAGCCTCCATTCTGACAGGAACAGCCCCTCCTGTTCAGCCCTGAGAGACACACAGAGAGAGCTGTGTGGGGAGAGGACCTGTCACCCTGTAGAGCTCTGAACACTGGATTCTCCAGTGTCTCCCTGTGCAGCACTAGAGCTCTGAACACTGGGCTCTCCTGTGTCTCCCTGTGCAGCACTGGAGCTCTGAATATTGGGCTCTCCTGTGTCTCCCTGTGCAGCACTAGAGCTCTGAACACTGGGCTCCCTGTGTGTCTCTCTGTACAGCTCAGCTCTCAGCTGCCTCATCACACTGACACCCACAGCCTCACAGTACAGCCTGGCTTCCTGTGCTGGAAGAGCTCGGAGGAGCAAAAACCACAGACTCACTGCAGAGCCTGACCTGTAGCTCCAGTGAAGCTCTGCCTTAAATCACCGCTGTATTAACAAGGACTGAACTTTTTTTTTATTATTTTGTTGCTTTTTCTAATTTGAAACTGACTCCTGCTCTGCGGCTCCTGCTGCTGCAGCTATTATGGTGAAGCTGTAACACAAGAACTCTGCTATATTGAACAGGAGAGTTTAAATACAGCATAACTGCTAATACTACTACTGCTATCACAACTGCTGCCACTGATACTACTGCTGCTACTAATATTTTACTGCTTCTCCTACTGCTGCTTCTACTACCTATAATAATAAGGAAGAGGATGTGAGCTGTTACCTCACACTGTTCAGACTGGTGGTGCATCAGTCTATCAGTATCAGTTCAGCTCCACTGTGCTGTTAGAGAGTCTCAGTCATGCAGTCAGCTCCACACAGAGAGACACTGGGGCCACAGCTGGAGGGGCTGGAACATCTGTGTGGACTGGAGCTGCGCAGGGACAGACTCAGGGTCTGAGGGACTCAACTGGAAGAGCTTCTGTCCAACAGGCTCAGTACATAGGGGACAATCACTGCTGAGCTTTTCTTTCTTTTTCATCTAAATTATTGATCACAGACACAGGACAGCCAGTTCTTATTCAGTCCACCTTGTCTCTGTATTCCTGTGCTGACCTGAATGACCTCACTGCCACCTTGAGCACAGGCTCTCCTCACACTGCCCTTGACCATGACCAGAAGACATTACTGTCTGGAGACACAACAACTCTGTGAATCACTGAAGGACACCAATCATTGGACACTGCCTGACACAGACAGCAAGAATTACAGGACCATATATGCACAATTGATTATCTTGATACTGATTTAAAAATATAATACTTGTCTACAATTTTTTTAGTTTAATATCTGATCTCTTCCTGCCCCTGCAGCACCTGCAGCCCTGATGTCTGTATCTGTATCTATGTTTCCTCCAGTGACACACAGAGCTGCTCCTGTCTCTCCTCTCCTCCGCGCTGCTGGGAGTGTCTTCAGGGAGAGGAAACAGTGATGTGTCTCTGATATATATGGAGAAGACTGAAAGGGCCCTGTGTGATTGGCGTCCCGCCTGTGTGAGAGGTTCCTGCTGTCAGTCTGAAAAGGCAGTGCTGTGTGTGATCGGCGGGGCGGGGGGCTGTGTTGTTACTGGGGTCCAGGGTGCGGAGCAGTAGCTCAGTTGCCCTGTGGGCTCAGGGGTGAAGACAGGGGTCTCAGCTGCACTCTGTCCTGATGACAATGGAGAGCTGCCTGTCCATCTTCTCTCTCGCTGTCCTGGTGCTGCACAGCTCAGCCAGTAAGTGACCAGTCTTCTCCTGTCCAGACAGACCGACAGACAACAATTGGAATTAAATTAAGTAAAGTTTTGATGGAAATGGAGCAATAAGTGGGTTGAACAATTTTTAAATTCAGCTTTGTGGGTATTCATAAAAAATATTATAACTCTATTTTATCTTGGTCTGTAAGTAAGGAAATATAATTAGTCGTGTCTAAATATAATTAGTTGCTTTTAATTTTTATTGGATTTTATTAAAATATTCTTAAGATTTCTAAACATTATATAATAATAATGTTATAGATGGATAGAGCAGAAGCTGGCCATTATCACCCTCTATTGATAATTTGTGAAAACATGAAGTGTATAAAATCTTTAAAAAGTTATTTAACTTAATCGTTACTGTAATAATAAACTTTATATATAAGTGATAATTTGAGTGATATGCTGTGACATGTGAAAACGTCTTCATTTACTCGAAAACAAAAAAAGTGTGAGCAATAAAAAATGTTTCTAGAATAATATCATATTATACAGGATGATTCAGAAATACCCTGGGTTGTTTATTGTTTTATTGTGTTCAATTCTGACTCCTCAGTATTGTATTATGACAGACTGGTGCATTAATAGAGATACACGTGTTTTTAAATAGTGAATTATTATTGAGACTGATATTAAATTATTACAGACTGATGTATTAATAGATATACAGTAAATGTGTTATTACCACCTAAAGTGTTTATGCTAGAGAATTAAGACTGGAGTTTTAATGCTGCCATTATATCTTTGGTGTATTCAGACAGTCCAGGTTTCTATCGTTAAGTGTGATATTCAGTTGCTGTGAAAACAAGTAGTTCCTCTAGGCGTTATAAGAATATGTGTTCCAATATGATAGGAAGTTATGAATGTGAATTCTTAATTTTAAAGACATACAATTACATTTTGAAAATGTAAAACATTTTCAGTCATAGGACAATTAGCTCTTGTATTTTACAGTGTGAAAATAAAATTGATATAAGTATTACCTGGTTCATTTAGACCAGGTTTGCTTGTTTTCACATTGAAAAGGACAGGCTGATAAAGGTTACATTCTTTATTGCTTTATAAGCTATAAAGTGAAAAACATTAACAAAATTGTGGAAATTCTTAGTATTGTAGATGTATTATTATTAACTGGGGTCTCATCAGAAACTGAGGTGTAATATTAATAATTTAACAACTACAAGACATTGTGGCATTACAGGAAGAATTAAAAAAAGGTAGTTGTGTTTTGTGTTTATACAGGATTTGTCTATTATTTAACAGCTAAATAATTTAATTTGTGTTTTTAGGTTAGTTATCTAATGACAGGGTTTTTTTGTAAATTGTGAAGTTTTAATAAGAATGCTTTATTGTTTTTGACTACATTCGAAATCTGAAATTATCATCAAATGCAATTATATAAGTATGAGTAATACAAATTAAATATTTAATTACATGTTATCATACAAATGCAATATTTAAAAATTAATTCGTAATCACGGGACTCAAGTTTAGATTTTTGAGCAGTTGCTCAGGACAACATCATAATTAATGTATCTGTGCCTATATGTTAAACCTGTCTGGTATTTTTGAAAAATGTTGTTCTTTAATATAATTTAATCTGATGATCATGTGTTAAGTTTTGATGTTGGCAGGTAAAGGCTAGAAAATCATTGTCAACAATTCACATACAGACAATGGGAATATACACCTCACACACATTTCAGTACAACATGTGAAGTACCTGTCAGCCTCTGACCACTGTTGTGACCACAGGTCCCACTAACACAGAAACACTGGTCCCAGGACATGGAAGCCACAGAGTTAGTACAGTGTCCAGTATAGTGACCACAGTCTCCTGGAACCCAGGACCAGCCATCTGAGGTTCTACAGCCATTACAGCCACTGACCACCGTAGTGACCACAGTATGCAGAAGCGCTTTTCTGTTTAATTTAAAACTCAGCTTTATGGATATTCCTTAAAATTATAATTGATTTTATTCTGGTGCTATACATAAGGAAAAATAATAAACATTTTGCAGTATTAACAAGAATTTCACCTCGACAATTAATCATAATATTAATTCAGCTTATATGTTTTTTAAACTATCTTCTATTAATGCTGTATTAATAGTTTTATATGCAGTTATACACTATTACACACAACACAGACTAAGGATAATGTTTTTTAAGTACTAACATATAATTATTATAACTATTAATATTGTAGATATTTAGCAACCTTATCAAAAATGTTATACAACTTGACAATTCCTTATCTATTACCATAATAATAAAATACAAAATTTTGGCTGTAATTTGGGTCATGTGCTAGGACTTGTGGAAATGTTCCCATTTGCAAACAAAAAGGAATACAAATGTTTTAACAATAATACAACATCTTCAAAATATTAACCAAAGGTTGTTTATTTCATTGTGCTCAATTCTGCCTTCTCTAACAGGTATAATAACAGACTAGTGTATTAACAGAGATCAGTGTGTTTTTAAACACTGTTGTATTGATCTGACTGATATTTAATTTTACACACTGATGAATTAATATGTGTTATTAAACACTGGAGTATTTTTAGACTAATATTTTAAATGAGATAAGTGTGTTATTTAATACTAGAGTATTATTGAGACTCCAGTATTATTACCATTGACACATTTTGTATTTACTGTATTATTAAAGTAACATTAATAATAATAACATTATAACATTATGGAAATGTTATTTAAAAATAGAGTATTTTGAGAGAAGGTGACAATTTTAGTGCAAAGAACTATTACAGACAGGTGATCAGAGATAAAAGTATATTTAAGGCACGTTTCCGATTAACAAATAATATTAGTAACTATTGCAGGTGAATGTGCTGATACAAATAAGAGTACTGAAGGTAAATGTATTAAAATATTTTTGATCCATGGTTATTTTTGAGAATGATTACAGTAGTTTTAGATACTATGGTAATTATATTACAGAAGGATCTAAGATTGTAACACGATTGAGGACAAGACATATAGTTGTGTTTATTTGTTATAACAGTCACATTCAGGTGGTAGGTATTTGTATTGCAGTGTGTTGTAGTTTTCTGACCTGAATCCATACTGGGTGCTTTTAGACAACAATGTCCAGTTTCAGTAACAACACAGGAGTCCTGAGGCAAATCTTGTAGTTTTTTCAACCTTAAACAAAAGTTTGGGATCTGTTCAGACTGGAGTTTTATTTGAGAAATGTGTCTATTATGTTGGAAGAAATGTGTATTTGACCCGGAAGTCCTTCATTTTGAAGAGAGAAAGGTTTAATTATTTTTCCATGTTTATTCTGCATTTGACTGATACTTCACAGCTAAATGAATTGTTGTTTGTAAGTCTTAGATAACTAATGATAGGGATAATTTTTCTTACATTATGGAATTAAAAAAAAAGATTAATAAAAACAACCTGTGCACTGTGATCCTAGAATATATTATTAAGTGCAACTATAATTCAATCTGTGAATTATGTACTAAGATCTTGAGAGGTAAAAGCTAAAACACATTGTTCACATATTTATCATGTAAGCATAGCAAAAAAATATATGAATAAAAAGTAGTATTTGAATGAATTGTAGCATATAGTGTGTAATGGAAAAAAATATTTCACACTCCAAAGTGAAGGTGATTGAAAATTTAATCAAAAAGAACAAATCATGTTACTGTAAATGTGCCCTGGACAGTAAGTATACACACTTCATGTACAGACTGGGCTGGGACTGACTCACGTCAACAGCAACATTCCCTCGAGCGCTCACCCTGTCATTCAGACTGGGTCAGGACGTCTTTCAATTAAACCTTCAGTCTTTCATTCAGGCTCCCAGTCACACTAATCACCTCTTTATTTGAAACTGTTCAGAACACCGAATCTCCATCATTAGAGCTAAACCTTGTGAACCTAGCAATCGCATTCCTCTCATAGTCAAGTTTATCACTCGGTTATTTTAATTTCTCACTACTCCTGCTCTTCGATCCTGAAATATTTTCTGTGTTTTAATTCTTTCCTGTTCCTCGCTGACTTTCCAGCCTTTCTTTTCTTTATTTCAGCTGGGAGACAAGTGTCCCTCTTTATTTTTTCTTTCTGCTCACCTTTTTCATTCAGCCCAGCAGCCTGCATTCGATCTGTTACTCCCTGATCATTCAAACTCTGAAAGAGCTCAAAGTCCTGCGCCTGGGTTTCAATTATATCTCCTGCTGCAGATTTTCCATCTTTCTGCAGCATTACACTTCACATATTTCAGCACAAGTTGTGAAGCATCCATCTATTAAGAAAATATTTTTATTGATTCTGTTTTGGATTTTATAACTTATTTTCAAAGTAGACCATTAAAAAGACTTATCAGTGTTTAAATCAGTGTCTGATACAGACGTGTGGTCAGTGTGCACTGCTAAGTACATGTGGGGCCTGAGACCCAGATACACCAGATAGACCAAACCTGGTTTCAGTCATTCAGCCTTCTGACACCACAGCCACTGTCCACTGTACTGACCACAGCTTCCAGAAACCCAGAACACCTTCAGTACAGTCAATGTCCACTATACTGACCACAGCTCCCAGAAACACAGGGACATCGTCATTACAGTCACTGTTCACTGTACTAAACACAGCTTTTAGAAACACAGGAGCACAGTCATTACAGCTACTGACCACTATACTGACCACAGCTTCCAGAAACACAGGAACACACTCATTACACTCACTGTCCACTGTACTGACCACAGCTTCCAGAAACACAGGAACACACTCATTACACCCACTAACCACTTTACTGACCACAGCTTCTAGAAACACAGGAACAGCGTCATTACAGCTACTGACCACTGTACTGACCACAGCTTCTAGAAACACAGGAACACAGTCATTACAGCAACTGACCAATATACTGACCACAGCTTCTAGAAACTGAAGAACATAGTCTTTACAGCCACTGTCCACTATACTGACCACAGCTTCCTCAAACACAGGAAGACCATCATTACAGCCAACTGACCACTTCCAGAAACACAGGAGCACAATCATTTCAGCCACTGTCCTGACCACATTTTCCAGAAACACAGAAACACCGTAATTACAGGTACTGACCACTATACTGACCACAGCTTCCAGAAACATAGGAACTGTCACGCCCTTTACAGCCAGAGGGCGCTCCTTCTCTGTCCTGTCCCTAGTTTCCGGTCTGCTGTCCTTCCTGTCCCTCTCTTTCCCTTGGGCTATATATTTCCGGGTCTTGCACTCTGTCCTGGCTCAGGATTGACGTTCGGATGTCCTGAGACCCGCCTAGCACCAGGGCGCCCCACGTCCGCTCCCTGAGGGCACAGGTTTCTATACGGCATTCCTGAACTCTTTGCACTAATGAGCCCGGGCATTTTTCCCATCTCGCTGCTAAGCATTTGGATCATTTTCCGCTCCCCTGCTCCCCACGGTTAGTCCCTTTGGACGTCCGTGACAGGAACACTATCATTACAGCCACTGACCACTGTACTGACCACAGCTCCCAGAAACCAAGGAACACAGTCATTACAGCCACTGTCCACTGTACTGACCACAGCTTCCAGAAACACAGGAAGACCATCATTACAGCCACTGACCACTATACAGACCACATTTTCTAGAAACACAGGAACACAGTCATTACAACCACTGTCCACTCTACTGACCACAGCTTCTAGAAACTGAGGAACATAGTCTTTACAGCCACTGACCACTGTACTGACCACAGCCCCCAGAAACACAGGAACATAGTCTTTACAGCCACTGTCCACTATACTGACCACAGCTTTTAGAAACACATGAGCACAGTCATTATAGCCACTGTCCACTATACTGACCACAGCTTTTAGAAACACATGAGCACAGTCTTTACAGCCACTGTCCACTGTAGTAACCATAGCAGAACAGCCCTCTGCAGTCACACAGTGATATGGACAGAGAGATATATAACAGGATCTGGACACAGGTGTTTGGAGGGAGAGGTGAGATGGCTGCTGGTGGACTTCCTGTCACTCCACTGTCTCTTGTTCCCCATGGGAGAGACTAGCAATCCAATCAAACAGGTAAAACCAAATACAAATTCCAGGTGTGTTTCTAAAATGTATTAATATAAAAATATCTTGTAGACATGGTGATAGGGATTGTTTCTCTCTCTCTGCAGGCAGTGCTGATGTGAGGCTGGTGAATGGTGCCAGTCCCTGTGAGGGGACAGTGGAGGTGTATCATGGTGGAGAGTGGGGGACAGTAATTCACTATGGTTGGGATCTCAATGATGCTACAGTGGTGTGCAGACAGCTGGGCTGTGGATCTGCTGTTTCAGCACCAGGAAGAGCTCACTTCGGACCAGGGTCTGGATCAGTCCTGCTGGGTTGGGTTTCCTGCAGGGGGTCAGAGGCTGCGCTGAGGGACTGTGGAAAACATGGAGTGAAACATAATGGCTACTCTCATGCCTATGATGCTGGAGTGAGGTGTTCAGGTAAGAGACAGAGACTCTCTCCAGTCTCCAGCTTGAGGACAATGAAAACTCCTCCACTGATCTAGAGTCCATCATCATGATCAATTAAATTAAAATTAAATTAATTAAAATCTAGTATTGATAATATGATGATAATAATAATTCAAAGCAATATACGTTATAAACATAATATATTTAATTTGATTGGTGTGTCTTGTTTCTGTGTTTCCTCTGTTTATGCAGTCTCACTGAGCCTGTAGCTCATCCTCTGTCTCCAGGCACTTCAGTGTTGTTCAGTTTAAACAGGCAGGCTGTGCTCAGTGAGTCTGTATCTACTTCACTTTGTCTTTACTGTTTTAGCACTGGTGAAGTGACAATCTGCTGTGGTTCCACTGTGCTGTTGGGTGAAATGCCTTTTCATTTTCAGGTGTTTTAATGGTATTTTGGTGTCAGTGTCAGTGGATCTGGTCAGTTTCAGGTGTGTTTAAATGGTATGTTGGTGACAGTGTCAGTGGATCTGGTCAGTTTCAGGTGTGTTTAAATGGTATGTTGGTGACAGTGTCAGTGGATCTGGTCAGTTTCAGGTGTATTTAAATGGTATGTTGGTGTCAGTGTCAGTGGATCTGGTCAGTTTCAGGTGTGTTTTAATGGTATGTCGGTGTCAGTGTCAGTGGATCTGGTCAGTCTCAGGTGTGTTTAAATGGTATATCGGTCTCAGTGTCAGTGGATCTGGTCAGTCTCAGGTGTGTTTAAATGGTATGTTGGTGTCAGTGTCAGTGGATCTGGTCAGTTTCAGGTGTGTTTAAATGGTATGTTGGTGTCAGTGTCAGTGGATCTGTTCAGTCTCAAGTGTGTTTTAATGGTATGTTGGTGTCAGTGTCAGTGGATCTGGTCAGTTTCAGGTGTGTTTTAATGGTATGCTGGTGTCAGTGTCAGCGGATCTGGTCAGTTTCAGGTGTGTTTTAATGGTATGCTGGTGTCAGTGTCAGCGGATCTGGTCAGTCTCAGGTGTGTTTAAATGGTATGTTGGTGTCAGTGTCAGTGGATCTGGTCAGTTTCAGGTGTGTTTTAATGTTGGAGCTCAGTGCTGTAGTGGAGTTCAGCTGCACTACCAGCTGTCCAAGGGGCTGATCCTTGGTGGTAGAGTGACTCTCGGTCTGATTCTGAGGAGCCCAGAATTTAATAATTTAATGTCAGATAAGCTCCTAATGCAGCTTTGGATATAAATAGAAAAGAAAAAGAACAGTTCTGTTGGTTCATTCATGTAATTTAATTATTTCACATTTGCTATTTCAGACTGGACCTCTAACGTCTTAACTGCTCTGCCATATTTTGACTTCTTTAAGGCACTGATGGTCATGTATTTTCTTGTGATGCACTGTAGCCAGTAGCTGACTCTAGACCCAGGTGTGTGTAATTAGTGCTGAACTCCATGAGAGTGTGTCATTCTCTGAGATCTGCTTTCATGTGGAGAAGCACAACCCTGGATGTGTCCAGAGTGTCTGTCAGTGCCCAGGTCAGACAGTCCTGCTCCAGCAGTGCAAGGCTGTGACAGTCCTGGTCTTGTCCAGAGTGTGTGTCAGTGTCCAGGTCAGACAGTCCTGCTCCAGAAGTGCAAGGCTGTGACAGTCCTGGTCTTGTCCAGAGTGTCTGTCAATGCCCAGGTCTGACTGTCCTGTTCCAGCAGCGCCAGGCTATAGGGAATCTTTTCTTTGAGTCTACGACATGTCGTTCTGCTTCTGTGAATTTGGTGATAAGGATCAGTTTTTCCTTCTGTATTTATTAATTCTACAGCCCTAGATACACTGGGAACCATGAATTGGAAGAAGCAGTTAGAAAATGGATGGATGGATTTGTGATCAGTGTCTATTTTTACTTATTCCACAGCCGATTGTGTTCCACAGGTGGCATCTTCAGCACTGTGGTTATTGCTATGAACATGTGGAACAGCTGGAATTATGCTGATAGTTTGATTTGTAATATTCCACAAACTGATAAATTTAGTGTCTCTGATTTTTGTATCTTGTATTTGCCCCAGTGTACAGATAATAATGCACTGAACACCTTCTTTAGAGGCAAATGCTAGAGCACAGAGGTGTCACGGACGTCCGAAGGGACAAACGGTGGGGAGCAGGAGAGCGGAAAAAGACCCATATGCGTAGCGGCGAGACGGGAAAAAGGCCCGGGCTCATTAGTGCAAAGAGTTCAGGAATGCCGTATAGAAACCTATGCCCTCAGGGAGCGGACGTGGGGCGCCCTGGTGCTAGGCGGGTCTCAGGACATCCGAACATCAATGCTGAGCGAGGACAGAGTGCAAGACCCGGAAATATATAGCCCAAGGGAAAGAGAGGGACAGGAAGGACAGCAGACCGGAAACTAGGGACAGGACAGAGAAGGAGCGCCCTCTGGCTGCAGAGGGCGTGACAAGAGGTGGAGATTGATGATTTAGAGTCTTAACATTCATCTACAATTATTAGATGTACATGTATCTACATTATTTCCAGAGGAAAGGAATCAATTTTACAATCTGTAAAAAAGTTCAGCCCCCAAATATTTTATGGTTAAACTTTTTGAAGTTGACCTTTCAGATTTTTTTCCAACTCTCCTCTCTTTCATTTAATTTTTATTTATGTCCTATTTTCTACTTTCTTATCTATATCTATCCTATTATCTATATTCTTATTGAAAGCACTCTGTATTATTGTACAATTGATTGTAATAGTGTATGTATTTCTAAAATGTAATTTTCTATGCCTAATTATAGGTGTAAATATATTTATGAATGAAACAATAAGAAGTCAAGATTTAAATTGAGAATCTATGATATTTATTTTTCACATGAAGTTAATTTATTTTCATAGGGTAGTAAGTTAAATTTTCACAGAAGCCAGGTTCAGCGACAGTGAGCAATGAGCTGCACTATGAGAGATTACCTGCTCAGACTGACAGCCTGTAGTTCTCTATTGCAGGTTTTGTGAGGCTGGTGAATGGACACAGTCTTTGCTCCGGGAGAGTGGAGGTGAATCTCAAGAACACCTGGACCTCAGTGTGTGACTTTGACTTTGACTGGCAGGATGCAGAGGTTGTCTGTCGGGAGCTGGACTGTGGGGCTCCTTCAGTGATACACAGAGGGGCTCATTTCGGACAGGGCCAGGGTCCAGTTGGGTCAGAGCAGTTCCAGTGTACAGGACAAGAGTCCACGCTACAGCACTGCCCCACTGCAGCCAGGCCAGAGCAGAGTTGCTCCCAGAACAGAGCTGTGGGTCTGACTTGTACAGGTAAGATTGTCACACTGTTTTCACTCATGGAAACAATCGTTATAGAGTCGTAAATTATACATATTGTGATTGGGTGATCTCTGTTATAGACTGAGTGATCTCCAGGGGAGAGTGGGTGATCTCCTGAGGAGTGTCGAGTGGGACAGCATGCAATCGGCAGGTTCTAGGCAGGGTCCCAAGCACACACCCCACACACCAGACTTAATTTAAAACATGATTTGTTAGCTGGAACTTACAGTTTATGATCTGGACCTGGCACAGTAGACATAGGAGCTTGTTGTTTTTGAGGATGTCGGTTGGCTGTGTTGGTGTTCCGATCGGCACCCGGTGTGGAACTGCTAGGGGAAGAAAATAACACAGGTGGTTCAGCGTAAGAACTGAGGGGATGGTGCTTTCTGCCTGGGCTGTCTTGTGAAACGTGTATCTACAGCCTGTGCAATGGCGAAAACTGCCCTTCAGCCTTGAGGCTGGGAAAACGAATCAGCCTAGGCTGTGCCAAAGCCTGTTTTAATAGCAGCAGCCTACCCTTCAGCCCTCAGACTGTGTGGGAAAAAAAGTACAGTTAGCAGGTAGTAGGTAGATTTTTCAATTGTAACAAAGCTTCTCACCAATGAAGCTAGGAAAAGTAAGGTAAACAGCCAGTGTGATGGCAAGGACTGTTACAGAAATATCAACGCTATTCTTCAGGCCTAAGACTGGAATTGTAGAGATAAAAATATAAGTGAAAACCTTCATCTTGGGGACGGTTTATTAATACTTTATTTCAATATGTGCCAGGCTGAGGCAATTATTGGGGAATTTTTCTGTCTTCTCAAAGTCCATCCTGGTTTTATGTGGCCTAGAGCAGGGTGCTAATTTTCTCCTATGAGCTGCACATCGTTATCTTACGTATGGGGAAAACTTGGAAAAATGAGTCCCCAGGGAAAGTAGCACCCTTTGAGGAAACAATCCCTTATGGCATCACAATATCTGTCCTTATTCTATGCCTGCTATTGGTTTCTCACTCACTATGTGCTGGATCTTATAGTTTTTTTCACTGTATTGGTACTTTAATTTGTTGTATTTCTTGTGGCCTGCTGTGGTGTCATGCTGGTGAAGTTCTCTCTTATCTGCAGGATACACAGGGTTCAGGCTGGCGAACGGCTCTGACTCCTGCTCTGGCTGAGTGGAGTTACAGTGGCTCTTCAAGGACTGGGGGACAGTGTGTGACCTGTACTGGGACCTGAGAGATGCCAGGGCTCTCTGCCAGCAGCTGGGCTGTGGAGAGGCTGTAGCAGCACCAGGACAGGCCTGGTTTGGACAGGGCAGTGGACCAGTAAGGGCTGATGTGTTTGAGTGCAAGGGCAATGAGAGCCGTTTCTCACACTGCGCTGTCTCTTCATGGGGGAGAGCAGTGTGCTCTCATGGACAGGACGCAGGAGTCATCTGCTCTGGTGAGAATCGTGTATTTAAAACACAGTGACACTCCCTCTGCTTACACACAGAAGCACACTGTTTTCATGATTGAATATCTGCTCTGTTACACACTCCCAGTTATGTAAGAGATGCAAAAATGAAAACACATATTCCTTAAAACGTGAGTGTGTTTTAAACATGTCATATCTATCTCAAATATTCCCTCAAGGTGTTATTAGGTTGTTATTTTCTTTCTGATGGATAGATGCACAAATACACTGAGGACTAAAGCTCAGTTTTATATTTATGTTGATATCAATGCTCTAAAAGATTAAAGAAAGTTCTGTACCTCAGTATCCTGTAATTAACATCTGACCTGCTTAATTAGTTTAATTAATAGAGCCCAATTAAACAGGAGCCTGAAAAGAAAGTGAGTCTCAGAAAGTCAAAGTTTACAGATGTTATGTGCAGTTGAGCCCCACACACAGCTGACATTCCACTGGTGAAACATCACTCCTGTGGACAGAAATGAGCTCCTTTCTTCTCTTTTACAGACTCAAATATGACCAGAGATTCACCTGGAGCAGGTAAAGAGAGAATGAGGACTGTCTTAATCACATCAGTGCTGTTTTATTTGTAGTTTCATTTCTGGTGTTAAATTGCTCCTCTCACACAAGGTTAACAGTCTGATTTCTCTCTCTCTGTTTGTTTCACAGACTTCCTTACTTCAGCTCTTCCCTCTTCCAAAACACCAGGTATGAATAAGCCCCTGTTCTGTATCTCCAGGGCTCTCAGTGTGTGCTGATGTCTCTGTTGCTCAGTGGAATCCCAGATCAGTCAGTGAGGCAACAGCTGTGTGTGTGCAGTTTTTTCTGTGTGTCACAAACACACTCGGGTCTTTGGGATCTACAGGAAACACATCTATCTGAATAATGCAATTTGACACTGGTGGAGCTATTGTCTCTATGCCCAACAGTGGGTCAGAAAAAATAACTTATCTGGTATACTGTTTATGAACAATGTGGAATATGTTAAACTTACTGTATATATTAAATATATATATATAATATTATATATATATACTGCTTATGAACAATTTGTTACAGTAAGTGTATATATTAAATTAATCAAAAGTCAAGAAACACTGTACTTGAACTGTATCTGCTGTGCCTAGTGGGCCAACTTGTAACAGGAGGTCATGGTGATCTCTTAGAACTCCTGATCTCTGACCCCTGACCTCTAATTTTCTGGTCCTAGATCAGCTATCCCTTAGGCTGGTTGGGAGAGGAGATGATTGTGCTGGGAGGCTGGAGGTTTATCACAATGGCTCCTGGGGGACAGTCTGCGATGACTCCTGGGACCTGGCAGACTCTCAGGTGGTGTGCAGGCAGCTCCAGTGTGGGACGGCCCTCAGTGCCCCAGTGCCGGCCTCCTTCAGCCAGGGAACTGGACCCATCTGGCTGAACGAGGTGGGCTGTCTGGGGAATGAGTCGTCCCTGGGGGAGTGTCCCTCAGCATGGTGGGGACAGCACGACTGTGGACACAAGGAGGATGTGAGAATCCTGTGTTCAGTTAGGGGAGATAATTAAAATTACAATGATTCAGATAATTTAATCCCACATTGTGGATATGGCTTGCATCTAGAGTGCCTAGATATGTTTGACTTGTGAGGATGTGAGAATCTTGTGTTCAGTAAGTTAGTTAAGTAAAATAATCCATATTCTTAAATTCCACGTTGTGGATATGGTTTGCATCTGGAGTGCTTAAATACATCTTGTTGAGGAAAAGACTGAGCTGGATGCAGAATTAATTTTAAAATAAATATTTATATTTATGATACAGTTGTGAATGCACATATTCACATCCCAGCAAAAATAAATAAAGAGAGAAAGAAGATAAATTCACCTCCACTTTAATGGGTATATATTAATCTCAGTCCTCCAGTAAAATCTAGGGTCCAAACTTTATAATAATAATAATAATAAACTTTATTTTATATAGCGCCTTTAAAGGTGGCTTCTCAAAGCGCTTTACAGGATGACAATAACAATAAATAAGAAGACTAAACAATAAATAAGAAAATTTCACAAGACAGGACACAATTATAATTACAACAATACAACAATAAAGATAGAGGAGACCGTGGAAGATGGTATTAAGAAGAGCAGAGGGGTGAAGAATGGAACCAGTTAAGTAAAGGCTTTTCTGAAGAAGAAGGTTTTGAGTCTGGATTTGAAGGAGTTTAGAGAAGGTGACTCTCTAATATCCTTGGGCAAAGAGTTCCAGAGCTTGGGGGCATAGCAGGAGAAGGCCCTGTCGCCCATACAATGTAGACGGGCTTGGGGGACAGTAAGGACTTCTCACATCAATAAGACCTGTTGTCTGTTTGGGTGTATTTGTCTTGGCCATGATCTTTCATGATTTTCTGCTTCAAATGTTTCATTTTGATTTGTTCCAAGAATGGCTTCTGGTCGGATCCTGATGAACCACTTGGTGTTAAATGTCACCCTGAGCCTCGTTTTCTCCACTCACAGCGCTGCACTGCTCACCCTGAGCCACGCGTTCTACTTTCATGCCTCAGTCTCTTAGTTGTGCTGCTGCTGAATAGCCAAGCTGATCAGAATTACATTTTGGGTCAGAACCTGATCATGTAATGGGATTTTAAAGCTCTGTGTGATGCACTGTCCAGATTCTGAATGAACAGAACCACACACTCCTGTCACCTTCATGTCAGCTGTGTTATTGTACAGCTGTCCTTGTTTCATTACGTGAGTCAGTTATAACTGGATTAGTACAGGAAATGAGACTGGTTGCTGTTCACATTGTTTGCTGGTTGTTTCTTACCAGTTCAGATTGAAACGTTGGGCTGTCTTGTCAGGGTTTGTTGCCTTTGACTTTCCCTGCTGTCTTGACAGATCACACTCTCCTGAGACTGTCTGCAGGCTGTTCAGGACAGGCAGAGGTTTACTACAATGGCACCTGGGGCAGCATTTGTGCCAACAGCATGACAGACATCACAGTTGCAGTGATCTGTAAACAGCTTGGCTGTGGAGACAAGGGCACTGTCAGAGAGACAAACTCCAGGCTGAGCCCTGATCCCAGATGGCTGGACTTTGTCTCCTGTCGCAAACACGACTCCACCCTGTGGCAGTGTCCCTCCTTCCCCTGGGGTCAGAATGACTGCACAGACCGAGAAGTGGCTAACATCACCTGCTCAGGTACAGAGGGAAGAGTAATGCTCTGTAAATTAGTGTTTTGTTTAGAACAGACAAAAGCTTTATACTGAATTCTTAGTAATTTATATCCAAACATGTATAAAATTAAATAATTATTATTAATCTTTGAAGGTCCTAGAAAAGAAGCTGACAGAAGCACTCCAGCCCCTCAGGAAGAGCAGCCTCAGCAGCACTGCCCAGGTGAGTTCAGTGTGTAAAACAGTCAGAGACACTGCAGCCCTGAGCTGAGGAACAGTAACCATACAGCTCTCTTCTAGAGCCACTCAATACCTCACTAACCTCTACTACAGTCACTGAGCTGAAGACACTCAGTAACCTCTCTGCTCTCGTCTACAGTCACAGATCTAATGACACCAGTAACCTTTCTGTTGTCTTTCAGTCCCACTGGCTCTGCGCCTGGTTGGAGGCACTAACTGCTCTGGCCGGGTGGAGCTGCGGTACGAGGGCTCCTGGGGGACAGTCTGTGACGACTCCTGGGACCTGCAGGATGCCCAGGTGGTCTGCAGACAGCTGGGCTGTGGGGACGCAGTGAGTGCAGCAATAGAGGCCTCATTCGGACCAGGAAACGGCGCCATCTGGCTGGACGAGGTGAACTGCACAGGCAGTGAACTTCACCTGTGGGACTGCTGTCACTCTGGACTGAATCAGAGCGACTGTGGACACAAGGAGGATGCAGGGGTTACCTGTACAGGTGAGGAGAGTCTTAGAACTGTAGATGAACAAGGTAGCAGATCAATGGAGAAGTTAGACTGATGTCACCCATACTCTATCACTGCTTAATATCTAACTAATCCAACTAAGATCATCAGTCACAAGATTTGGATGTTTTAAAGCCATGTGTGTGTGAACAGCACTAGGCTTTAATTCTGAACAAGACACCATTCATCCAGCAATCCTAGATTTGACCTCAAGGAACAAATGTAAAGATTTTTTTTTATTAAGACCACTCTGGATTCAACTTGCTTTAAAACCAAAGACAAAATAATGACAGTTCTCCTATCTCTTTTACAGGTTTGTCAGAGACAACAGCCAGTCCAGCAACAGCTACAGGTGAACAGAAATCTTCCTTGTCATTGATAACTCCTGTCTTTCTGTCTCTTCAGATTCCCAGTGTAGCTGTAGTGTCTCCCTCTCCTCCTTGAGTGTGAAGATCAGTGTATCTTCAGATTCCCAGTGTTGTTGTAGTGTCTCCTCTCCTCCTTGAGTGTGAAGATCAGTGTCTCTTCAGATTCCCAGTGTTGTTGTAGTGTCTCCTCTCCTCTCTCAGAGTGAAGATCAGTGTTTTCAGATTTCCAGTGTAGATCTTGTGCTAGTGTCCTCTCTTTCCTCACTGATTTAGTGACAGTCCTGATGGGTTAGATTGGGAATCCTTAACTGTTCTTCATTGATCTTGGGTTCACCCTGAAGCCATGAGAGCCACATATTGGAACAGGAGGAGAACAGGACATGTGTCGAAGTGTATATGAGCCCAAGAGCACCTCTCCTGATCCCTGTTCATCCATTGTCTCCCCCTCTCTCAGGCAGAACCAGGACAACACCCCAGACACAGCCACTGGGAGGCCTGTCTGCCTCGCCCCTGGTCCTCCTACTGCTGGGGGCTCTGCTCTTCGTGGTGCTGGCCCTGTTAGTGGGGCAGCTGATCCAGAACAAGAATCTGAGGAAAGGTAGGGAGGGAACTCTCCATCCACATAGTGACCTCTAGTGGTCAGTTCTGTCACTCACATGGAACTTATATTTACATAATTACCTTGAGGAATAATTCAATTCAATTCAATTCAACTTTATTGTCATTAAACTTACACAGGTGCATAGTATAATGAAAAGTGTTTCTCATTAGTCACTCAGGTGCAGTATATAAATAGGACAGAAGATGAGACAATAGACAGTTACACAATAAGACAGTTACACAATAGCAATAATAGTAACATGTAATAACATAACATAAATAACATGTAATCAAGTAATCGAAAACTGTGCAAAATTCCGCAGAGAAAATTTAACAGGACAAAAACAGTGCAAGGTAATTCTTGGAACAGTGCAAAAAAATAGTGTGGTTAAAAGCAGTGTGGTTAATTAATATTGAATATTATTATGCCTGTTACAATTTTACTGGGCTATCGAGGGGACAGTACAATTTTGGCTTACATGTGTGTGTGGTGGTGTAGGAGTACAGTGGTTATGGGTACAGGAGGATGTTAGGAGAGATCATAATATGGTGGGAGGGAGTGGGGGCATCACCAACTTGACAGCTCTGGGGAAGAAGCTATTTTGGAGTCGAGTTGTGTGCGACTGGAGTGACCGGAACCTTCTGCCAGATGGTAGGGGAACAAACAAGTTATGACCGGGGTGAGTGGGGTCAGACATAATTTTGGTGGCTTTTTTCAGACTCCTGGTTTTGTATATTTCCTGGATGGATGGTAAGGCACTGCCGATGATGTGTTGGGCAGTTTTGACCACCCGCTGTAGTGCCTTACGGTCGGATGCGGTGCAGTTGCCGTACCAGACTGTGATGCAGGTGGTCAGTATGCTCTCCACCGTACATCTGTAGAAGTTGGTGAGGATCAGTGGGTGTAGGTGTATTTTCTTCAGCCTTCTCAGGAAGTACAGCCGCTGTTGTGCCTTCTTGATGAGACTGGAGGTGTTCAGTGTCCATGTAAGGTCCTTAGAGATGTGAACGCCTAGGAATTTGAAGTTATTCACCATCTCCACCGCAGACCCTTCTATGTAGATGGGGGAGTGAACTTTTCCTTGTCTTCTGAAGTCAACAATCAGCTCTTTGGTTTTGCTGATGTTGAGACATAGGTTGTTGGTTCGGCACCAGTCTGCAAGTTGTTTTATCTCCTCTCTGTAGGCAGCCTCATCGTTGTCAGTGATCAGGCCCACGACTGTGGTATCGTCAGCATACTTGGTGATGGTGTTTGTGCTGAACTTAGCAGTACAGTCGTGGGTGAACAGGGAGTAAAGCAGTGGGTTGAGCACACAGCCTTGAGAGGCACCGGCTGTGCCCCGGTAGAGACCTGGTAGAGAAAACCATTTAAAGTTTAAAAAAGATTATCAACAATTACAGATGGAGATATCAGGAAATTTGCAAATCCAGAAGCATAACATTTATGTGCTGTAATGTCCAAAGAAGGTTTAGTAGTCAATGTTTGATCTTGTACTCCTCTCCCTGCATGTTAACCCTGAGTGTCTCTTTCCTCACACAGCCCTATCTAAGGGAGCACTCGCCCCCTATCATGATGCCGTTTACGAGGAAATAGAGTACAAACTGGCCAGAGAGGGAACCTACAGCGCCCCCAGGAGAGGTGAGTGGAGAGAGTCTTCAGGAGTGATTAGTCTCCATCTTCTGAGGAAGATCTGAGGACTTAACACTTGTAGAAAATCTCACCATACTGGTTTTAAATCTGTAGAGTTTTCTTTCTCAACTGCTGTCAAAGTAAGTGAAGAAAAGCATCATAAACTCTGTGTTTCTGTTGACAACCTGGCTTCTCTCCCAGTAAGAGACAGTGCTGACTGACTGTAGGATTTTTTTTCTCAACTGGTGTCAAAGTAACTGACACCACAGTTCACAGTTCCTGATCTGCCTTATACACACAAACTCTGAGATACTGTTCATACCCTGGCTTCTTCCACAGCCAGTGGAAGACAATGAGTCTGCTGTCTGACTGCAGGTAATATTGATCTGTCCTCCTGTTCACAGGGAGATTCCTCTCTGACGAGCTGCCCTCTGGATACGATGATGTGGAGGACAGTGAGGGAGACCCAGTACCAGGTGAGGGGAGGTGGAGTCAGGGGGCTCAGTGTGGGAGTGAGGAGGTCTTCAGTCCAGTACTCACTCTCACCTCAAACCAGGATGCCATTTAGAGAACTTATGTAGAAAATCCTGAATTATATAAATATAACCACACGTGTTTCTTCAGTGTTGCCTCACACTAGCCTTATCTCAGCAAAACTAGACCTGGTCAATACTGGGGTGGTAAACAGGGTGCTGCTCTAATTGGTTTTGATAGAAAAGGAGACTGCGGAAAAGCATGCTGTAAAAACTGCCTTTCAGATCAGATAAATCAGCGACCCTAGAGTTTTGGCTTAACTATACACCACAAAACATTTAAAATCACACTTTCCAATTACTTTGCAGCTCTATGGTCAAAGTAAGTCTGAGTCCTGAAGTGTAAATTCTCTGTCTCTCTGTGTGGTTCAGGAGACTCGATAACCTCTCTGAAAGAAGAGATCCCAGAGTACTATGATGATGCTGTAACTGTACCTCAGAGTCCAGATGCCTTGTCAGGTGGGTAATTTCAGTCCAATCACATGGGGAAACTCTGCACCAATCCCACAGAGTCTGAATCTATCTACTCTTTCTTGGATCTCAGCCTCTGAATACAGAGTCTGTACTATTCTGTACCAGTTACATGAATCTGACTCTCTCTCTGTGATCTCAGCCCTGATCACTCAGTCTGGGTCACTGCTGACAGTGTCCGGCTCCTCTTCAGTATCTCATAGGGTTCACATTACCACCCTCTCTGTCCAAATACAGCCAAACATTCTCTGCCCTGTTTTCCTTCAACATCTTATTTGAAAATCTAGGAATTGTTTTACATTTATTACAGTTGTGAATAGGACTGGAAATCAGGTTCCCCCTGATCTCCTGTACTTAGAGCCTGGAGTTTTAGATCCTGTGTGATGTTCAGTTAATCAGTGTGTTCTGATGAGCTCCAGCAGTCCTGTGCTCTAGATAACTCAGTGTGCTGATGTGTGACAGTGAAGCTGTGCTCTGTGTGCTTTAGGAAAGCTGATGTCCTCTGTGAAAGAAGAGGCCCCTGAGTACTATGATTATGCCATCACTGTGCCCCAGAGTCCAGACACTGTGTCAGGTGAGTTATTATAAATAAGACTAAGGAGTACCCCCTGTACCAGCCCACAGTAGCCTTTGTCATTAGAAATTAGTCTCAACCTAATTTCATATCTGCAAATAAACACTACCTAGAAGAGAAGAGATTTCTTACAGGCCAGTCTGTGTCAGAATGACAGAGCCATTACTGACCTTCTCTTCTGTTCACAGGGAGACTCCTCTCTGATGAGACACCCTCTGGATACAGTGATGTGGACGACGGTGAGGGAGACCCCACTTCAGGTAAAAGGGGCTACAGCCAGGGGACTCAGTGTGGGTTAGGTAGTTCAGGGATGGGAAAGATAACCTCCAGTAATCCATCTCTGTTGTCATCCAAGACAGGGGGGAATCAGGCATTTTGCAGTAGCGGTAGCTTCACTCTGTCATGTCCTACAAGGATCAATAACAGCTAACAAAGACTGAGTGACGTGAATTGTACAAAGTTAGATCACAAAGATCACAGTGTCACTGAAACCCACCTTCTGACACACCTAGCCAATCAGATTTAAATTGATTTAAATTGATCAGCAGCTGATTAATGATGAGTGAATGAGGTCTGGGCAGAACAAAGCTTTAGATTCCCCAAGACCAGGAATTCTGTTCTCTAACTGCAGAGAGAATTACTAGGCTCAGAAATTACTAGGTCTTCCTCACTGTGGTTTTAGAGCATTGATACTTCATAAGTATAAGTGAATTCTACACTGAATCATCAATTCTTCCAAAAAGATACAATTTAATTAAAAAAACCTATTAAATGCTTTTGAGTACAATATTGTAACATCTATTCTGTATACTATAACTGTTAGCCCACTAATAGCCATTGATATCAAAGCAGATTACTTCTCAGATACAGTATGTTCTATTATGCTTATTGTTTCTTATGCAAATTATGATTATATCAATAAATTGTATATTGTCTGGTTAGAATATATGTGTGAGACTATAGATTATTATGTTTGATTAGTTCCTAAAAGTCTACAAGTACTCTCAAAATATACTGCTATAATTTCTGATTGTTACAGAAAATTAAAATCCCCATTAACTACACTATTGTGACTACGTAAGTGTTTTAAAAAATCTAGGTACATGTGGCTAATGTCAAATCAATTCCAATTCCAATTCCAATTACAGTACACGGTTAGGGGCTGCAAAGCAAAGAGATGTTTGCTGAGATGTTGAGGTGTGAGATTCAGTGATCAAAGCAACCATAAAGTTTAGTTAAGTTCTGGATAAATGATTGTCAATCAACTGTCCAGGAATGATAGAAGGCGAGAGCTACTTCTTGCTTCTACTACTTGTCCAGATCAACCGGAAAGACCAGATTGGAGTTTAGTCTTTGAACCTCATAAAGATAGCTTGCCTTTCTGTTGTTTTTAGAAACTTTTATTTCTTCTTTAGAGAATCCCTTAGTTAAAGAGTGCCTCTCCTGGCTAGTGGGAGCATCTTTAGAACAGGGAGATAGGCTCCCATTCATTTTGTAACAATTGGGTTCACAAAGAGATTTAACTGTAGGTTGTAATGTCTTAGGTTTAGAAGGTTTGGTTTCTCTTTCTTTTATATAGGTGTTCTGTAAAAGCTGAATACTTGGTAGCAGTTTGAGGATTTTCTGGGTGGTTAGGATGTAGGTGTCTAAAACACCTTGTTAGCAAATTTGTAATTTCGTGCTGTATATTTATGTTGTGTGTAATTTCGTGTGTGTAGTGTTTTTAATAACAAATATTTAACTAATTGTACTTTTTTCAATAAAGCTGTTCCAAAGAACAAATCTCTTATGTGCCTTTAACTATACCAAATGCTTGGGTATATTCTTGGCAAAATCTTTAAAAGTTGGGGGTTATGATTAATTTATTTTTTAATTTATCTACTCAGTCATTTTTGATATTCACAATTTTCATTATCCTAATATGTAACAATATTATTTCAATAACTGGCTCATTTGACAAATCATGAGTCTGTCTCTCTGTCAGGTGTCCTCCAGCCTGGCCCTGGAGTGGACAGGGTCCTGCCCACACTGCCCTCTGAAGAAGGAGCCCCTGCCCCTGATAGGACTGACAACGATGATGTTGGGGATGACTCTCAGGGGGAGGATGGGCGCTGTGAGACTGACAGAGCTGTCTGGGAGAACCTCCTCCAGCAGGTCTAGACACAGAAGAGCTTCACCAACAGAGTCACACAGTCTTACAACAGTTCTGAGCACTGAGACTGTCTGTGACCTGAGTCCACTTCACTCCACTGCTTCCACACTGACACTGTCTGTCACCTGAGAGCTCTGACCAGTAAGTCACTGTCCTCATTGACTTTGTCTACAGGACCTGCAGTTTGTGTTTTAAAACAGGGAGACCTTAAAGTTCCCTATTCCACTCAGTCTTTTTTCTTGTACAATATGTTTCTGAAATAAAACTATTAATTGATATAGAATTCTGAATGTAACATTTCTGATGTGCAGAAATGTATAGACATTATCTTAACGTTTCCTTTTTAAAAATAAACTTTTTAAAACCATTTTGTCATTCATTTGTAATTTCTTAATTTTGTACAATTAAAGACTTTTAATTAAATATATAAGGAACCTTTGGCCAATCACAATGATAAAATCAACCCCAGAAGGAGAGAATGCCTAAATGTTTGTGATCAATTCATAAGTATGATTTAATCCACACAAGGAACAAAAGGCACTGTCGACAGAGCCAGATACAACACAACCAAAGAGACAACCTGGCTGTTATTTACATTCCCTTCAAATCAAAAGGTTAAGATAGATAGATACTTTATTGATCCCATGAGAAGAAATTGCATCTATCTAAGACTCCTTGTCCTGCCTTCAGGAGCTGCTTAATTTAAAACGCAGCATCCCACAGCACTAGAGATACCCCAATATTCACTTTATACTGCACCTCAAACCTTAGGTATTTTATAGCACCCAGATTGACCAGTACAGAGCACTAGATACAGTAAAACATCTTCATATTTGAAAGAAATGTGAGTGTTTTGCACATTTCAAGCTACAACAAGTAAACATTTGAGTACCTAAGTCAATATCACCTGGAATGATCAATAATGACCAACATCGGCAACTTCCAAGAAAATCATTTTCACTCATTGAATTTGATCTTCATACTCACCTTGCATTCTCAGCTATAATACTTCAAAATTACACTGCAGATTTGGTGGAAAACTTCAGAAATCTGTACAATTGTATTTTAATATCTTGGTATATGTACCTTCATTTTAATATACATGTAAACATAAATGCTGTTCAGTATATTGTACTTTTGTTGTACTTTTTAAAACATTTTACCTGAGGATGCAAGGGGACTGTTATATCTTGT